>NC_142694.1:17035102-17339186 GCF_029641045.1 Salvia hispanica
TTACGGAGCGCATTGGTGCAGTGGCATACCGCCTTCAGTTACCGGTCGACAGTCGAATTCATGACGTCTTTCACGTCTCGTTACTGCGCCCATTTGTGCCTCCATTAGCGGAGTCGGCAACTGCTGTTTTTCCCACACATTTTGACCGCAACCGCCCTATCGACGTCCCAGTCAGGGCGACTGACTCGCGTACGATATTGGTCAACGGTGTTCCGCAAGACGAATGGCTGGTCCAATGGTCGTCGGAGAATGCTTCACACTCGTCATGGGAACCAGTCGATGTGCTCAGGCTTAATTTTCCTCACCTCCACCTTGAGGACAAGGTGCATTCTATGGAGGGGGGAGTTGATAGGGACTCCTCGAGTCAGCCTCTCGTCGACCCTTTGCATCCAACCTCAACGATCACTCAACCGGAGCAGACTGCCACGCGAGCAAGGATGGAAGAAGTGCAGCGCAAGCAACAGCAAGGAAGGAAAGAGAAACCAAAAAGGAAAATTACCATTCCTGCAAAATACGCTGATTACATATCTCATTAGGAAATATCTTTAAGATTTGTTTTTCCTTATTTTATGTTTTTGCTTTGAACAATATTTCCTTAGTTTTGAGTCAATCTTCTCGGGTTTTCTTCTTGATTCTTTCCCGAGTCGTAAGTCCGAATCAAGTAGTGGAATTCTATAAATTATAGAATTCCACTAGATTGAGTCATTGAGAATAATGAAATAAAATTCGTTTTCTCAAATCTTGGCAAAATCCTAGAACTTCAACTAGGACAAATTTTCTCCAATCACTCTCAAGTTTCACGTGTGCTCTTCCAATTAACGTAATAGGACTCGACTCCTATTACACCTTCACATAAAAGATAGAAAAATCGTGTGAAAAAAATGACATTTTGGACTATCTTCTCAACATTATTATGATATTCTCTCTCTGATTTTACCATTTCTCCACTTTCTACGAAACAAGTCGCAGTGTGTACTCATTTTCCACAAAACAAGTTGCATCAACTTCTCCGACCTGAATATTTGCAGTGTGTACTCATTTTCCACAAAACAAGTTGCATCAACTTCTACAAAGAAGTATGCAATTTCTCTAATTTATTAGTCATGAATATTTCGTAATAAGTATATTTTAAAATCTCAACATTCAAAATAAATAAAAACAATAAACCTCACGCCATAAGCCCACAACAACAAAATGCAAAGCCCTAAAGCCCAAAACAAACCCTGGCCTCAAACGACGCCGTTAGCAATTCCTAAATATATACCCCAAACCCTAACAATCTCAGCCTCCACACTCCCCACCCCCAAATTCACCGATCACCAGCGGCGGCGACAGAGAAGGTAAGGTAAGATGAAGTACAACCCCAGAGTGTCGTCCTCCCGGCGCAAGAGCCGCAAGGCTCATTTCACGGCGCCGTCCAGCGTCCGCCGCGTCATCATGAGCGCCCCCCTATCCGGCGACCTCCGCACCAAGTACAGCGTCCGCTCGATGCCGGTGCGCAAGGACGACGAGGTCCAGGTCGTCCGCGGCACCTACAAGGGGCGCGAGGGAAAAATCGTCCAGGTGTACCGTAAGAAGTGGGTGATCCACATCGAGCGCATCACAAGGGAGAAGGTTAACGGATCCACGGTCAACGTCGGGATCCACCCCTCCAAGGTCGTGATTACCAAGCTCCGCCTCGACAAGGACCGGAAATCGCTGCTCGACCGCAAGGCCAAGGGGCGCGCCGTCGCGGACAAGGACAAGGGCACCAAATTCACCGCCGAGGACATTATGCAGACTATCGATTAGGAGGTTGGTTCGTCTTTTTTAAAACGGTTGTTAATTTTTGGATCTGTTTCGATGAGAGAAACCAAGCTATGTTTTGTTGATTTTGATGGATTTTGTTTCACTTCAGTGATGACTGTATTAGCTATATTCATAATTCATGTTTTTGGTCATTCATCTGTGTGGTGTGTTTTATTCTGAATTTTGTTTTCTGGATGAGATTTCGCTTAGACCTAATTATTTGTTTAATTCCGAATTGGCTAAATGTTTGTTGATATGGTTATTAGTAGTTTCAATTGAAATAATAGTAATATCACAAGTTTTATTCACTTTTTTATGTTAAGTTGAAATGTGTTTTTTCGCTTGAAATATAAAAATATACTGTTAATCTTTTTGGGAGATCTTCATATTTGTATGAAAATTTTCCATTTTAATGTTTATATACCAAATATCATATAATATGAATTCCCTCATCGTATTCCTTCGTCTAGTCATTACGTTTTGAGGCAAAACTTCAATCTTCTTATGTTCTCTTAACATTACAAAATGGGTTTGTAGGAATGGTTTTTTTGTACTTATATTTTCAATTGTTTTGATATTCTAAATATTAAAAGTCATTTTCTCGAATGGGACGAGAGTATGCAATTATTTGCGATCCAGTTAAGTTACAATCGAAATATAATTGATAAATCCAATTTATGTAGTAAGAAACTGGACATTTTTATTTTGGAATAACGATTTCTCTCAACAAATGATGTTGCGAAAAATAACTACCCCACTGATTGCTTATTCCTTGAAAAAAAAACAAAAAATTTGCCTCAAACCTCTCAGGTCTCAGAGCAAAACATACTCCAAATTTGGGTATTTTGTCTAGAGCCTTGGTATCAAGCTCACTCGATATAGTTATAACAGATTTCCTTATGATTTGGTGCTGCAAAACACTCCCTAAGGTGCCATGATTATTGGGCTTGAACTTGACGAGCATGAGATCATCGAGAGCGTAAGACCCTCCCACTGTGAACGTGTTGTGGTTGGTCGAGAACTTCCTAGCGATCTCCCCTCCAGCAGCTCTCCTCTTCGAGTGATCCATGTAGTGTATGAATGATGCCGTTAGCGTGTACCCTTTGTCACCCCTACAAGAATAGGCACAACACTCAAATTACATCCCAAAACCAACTATATATAATAAGATCACTTGCTTAGCACTTGCAAAGTTATTGAGGCACAAAATTATATAATAAGATCACTTGCTTAGCACTTACAACGGACAGCGTTGCTGCAATCTGCCATTGCCAAAACAGGGGATCAGGAAAAAATGTAGTACTAAAATTGAGATGAACTTTGCTTGTGTGATAAGTTTGAGCATCGGACGTTCGATTCAATTCGGTGTCGACTTTGAGATCTGCTGCGGTGTTGTTGGATGCATACTGGAGTTGCACATCACCAGATGAGTAACCTCCCTTTTTCACTTATATAATCACGAGAAGAGGACAAATTCCTCTATAAATTTGTTTACAAATGTTGTCCGAATATGGTGATGAGTAAAGGGTGTATGCACTGGCGGAGCCATGGTGGGCCCAAGGGGGCCCTTGGGCCCCCCAGCCATTTCAGTTATACCTATATATGCAATATGTACGCCAAAATTACAAATCATGAAGTAGTGCAGTTGGCTTTTATTTCTGTCATTAATAGAATTGGGCTGGGTTCGATTCTCTCTTCTAGCAATATGATTTTGAGTATTTTTTATGCCTCTTTTGGACTTAAATTTCTCTACCAATTTTATATAATCTTATAAATTTATTTTATGTTGTAAACACTTTTTCATGTTAATTTTATATGTACTCCCTCCATCTCTCTGTAGTAGAGGTATTACTTTTCGGCATGAAATTTAAGAAAAATCGTTTTAAATGAGTTAAGTAAAAGGAGAATATAGTAGAAAAGAAAAAAAGATTGAGAGATGAAGAGAGAGTAAAGTACTTTTTGCCAAAAAAAGAAATGACTCAGCTACAGTTGGACAACCCAAAAAGGAATACGACTCCGTTACAGAGAGACGTAGAGAGTATAAACTTATTAGCTATTAATTTTGTATAAATAATTTTACTTACAATTATAAAAAAAAATATAGAATAGAAGAAAGTAATTCTTTAATTTTGAAAATATATAAGTACTAATACTGCTATATATTATTGGTAAAACTAGTTTCAATAGTACAATGATCTTTATTATAAAAATATTATTTTTTAACTTTTTCGATGGTCGATGTTGTTACCGTATCTCTAAATTTTCTATTACTCATCCTTTAATTATTTATCTCATTATCCAGTGGCGGACGCAAAAATGAATGTGAGTAGGGGCTAAATTTTCAAAATTTACCTTAAAAATAAATTTGTATGTAGTTTGGATTATTAATAGGGGCTTTTATATAATAATATGCACAAAATATGAATAAATTTTAGAACTTTATAGTAGGAAAAAGTTAAAAATTTGAATTCATTAGGGGCTAAAGCCCCTCCCCCATTGTATGTAGGTCCGCCGGTGTCATTATCTATCTCTAGCGCGCAACACTCTATTGCTTATGTCAGAGCTATTTCCGTGTCGTTGACAAAAAAATACTACACAAATTTTAATATAGTAATTTGGGCCCCCCAGAATTAAAATCCTGGCTCCGCCACTGGGTGTATGTACCACTCCAGATTCAGTGCAGGTGGAGACCGAAAATTTGTGATCCGAGAGGTAATCTCTGGTTAGAAGATCTGTAAAAAAAACAATTCAATAAATGAACAAGAAGAGAAATGATGGGATGGCGAAGAAAATAAATGAACCTCGGGCTTTCTTGCCGATGTCGGAGAAGAGCCAGGGGATTAATGATTAATGATTAATGATTCAATGTAATGTGGCTATCCGATCCCCAGGGCCAGGGCCAGGGGATCCGATCCCTGCCTTTTCCATATATTAATTTTAAATGATAAAGAAATATTAAAAAAAGTGAGTGGAAAATAAAATTAGTGGATTATGAGTCTCACTTGTATTTATTAATTTTAAATGATATGAATGGAGTGAGTTAGTGGAATATAATGTCTCTTTACCTTTTATAGTAATTATGAACCAAGACTCCTATTCACGGACGGATCAAAATGAAAAAAACGTGACTCCTATTCGTGGACAGAAGGAGTATATGTTTGTTAAAACCAATCACTTTCTCTCTCATTTAAACCCTCTTAAAATCATTTAAAACTTTAAATTCTAATGAGATCTAACTGCATATATTCCGACGATGATCGGGTGATGAAATTTTATTATTTTTATTTCAATTTTTGTATATGTTGATTAACAGATTTTATATCGATAAATGCATCAAACAATTTTTATACAGTGCATGTACAATATCAATAAAACTGTGTTGAAGTTTCCGTGTACGTATATTGAAATATTTATTATCATTGTGTTGATATTTTTAATACACTATGTTGATATAAGAAAAACCACAATAATTATCATAGTATGATAGAGTGACGATATTACCATTTTATTGATATTTTGTTTATTATTTATTGAAATTCATGAAATTTAATTTCGTACACTCATTTTAACATCTAATAGTGTAGGATTTGTCTTAGTTATGTATTGAAGTACTATATCTATTTTAATATGACCCTATATAGGTATTTTAACTAGATCAAAACTCAACAATTCTTTCCCACTTTAAGAATTTTGTCCAGAAAATTTACTCTCTTTAAGTTAAACAAATTTCACAAAATCACAAAACTATAAACATTTGCATATATAGGGGAGTGATCAATTGCTAACTAATTAGCAATCACAAATTAAGACCAAATCTTGATCATTAGATTAGGAGATCTAGTGGTTGAAATAATGCCACATGGATTAGATTTTAATTTAAAAAATTTATTAGATAAACTTAATAGCTATTAATGTCAATTATCTCTTATGAAAATCATCTAAAAACTTTAAATTAATGTAACTCACCCGATTTAAATTATTTTTTCACAAATAATATATCAAATTAAAGATAATTTAATAAGGATTCCAACGAGATCTCAATTGCATATGTTCCGACGATGTTCGGGTGATGAAATTTGATAAATTATATTTCAATTTTCGTGCATGTTGATAAGCAGATTTTATCAATAAATGCAAAAAAAATCTCAACATAGTGTATACAAAATCTCAATATTGTGTAGGTAAAATAATCAATAAAAATGTCTTGATATTTTCTTGTCCTTGTGTTGATATTCTCATTTCATATTGTTGATATTTGTAATACACAATGTTGATACAAAAAAACACCTACGAAAATTATTATATGATAATATAATGACGATATTACCCCTTTGTTGATATTTTGTCTATTATTTATTGAAATTTATGAGCTTTAATCTCATCCACTCATTTTAAAATCTAAGAGTGTAAATTTAATCTTAGTTTTTGATTATGATGTTATAAGTATTGGAAGATAACCCTGCATATATATCCTCATTTATTCTCCTAGTTCACATGTGACTTTTTTTTTTGTCCAAGACAAGTTTGGATATGGTATCTATGCATTTTTTAATTTAGAGCATGTATACTTTTCTCTTCATACTTAGCTGTGGATTCTTTTTCAAAACTTATTCTTCAATTATGACTATTCCTCAATGCTTTATGATGTAATCAACTTAAAATTTAAATAGATAAATTTTACGAATAGAAACCGAAAAAAAAAATTAGAATATCAAGTTATTCGATAAAAGCAAAGTTGAAATTTAAAATATCATTTGAAAAATTGGACTATTTCCAACATTTCATACGACCCATAGAGCCAGATTTATTTGGTTTCTTGGTTTATAAATGATGCTACAAAGATGTAGATTATCTGGAGTAGTCAGTCCCATATAGCTACATTCCTTGACGTATGTAAATTCTGCCTCATATTTTGATTATCTTTTGATTTTGTAAAATTATAGAGTTACTTAATACTTTTCAATATACTTTATTTTTAACAAAAGATTTCTAAGACCATCTTTATCAGCGATCCATTCTTTTAAATTAAACAACACTAGAGAAAAATCTATTTTTGCTTTGATTCACTCTGATGTGTGGGATCCTGCTCCGGTAACTGGAGGACAATGGTTTCGATATTTTTTATTGTTTATTGATGTCTTTTCTCGTATGACTTGGATTTATTTTTTGAAAACAAAATCAAAAGTTTTTGAGAAATTCACCGAGTTCTATCGTCTCGTTCAAACCCAATATAACTCCAAAATTCAAGTCCTTAGATTTGATAACGGGAGGGAATACGTTAATTCTAAGATGACATCTTTCTTCACTGAAAAAGGCCTTGTCTACCAAACTTCGTGTGCATATACACCAGAACAAAATGGGGTAGCTGAGCGGAAAAATTGATATATCTTAGAAATTACTCGTGCCCTCCTCATTGAATCAAACATCCCAAAATCTTTTTGGCCGGAAGCCTTCGCAACTGTTGTCTATCTCCTAAACCGTCAACCCACTGGGATCCTTAACTTCGAAACCCCTCTTGATATCTTCTCTTCCCATAACTCGGTGCCATCCTCCCTTCATCTCGACTCCAAAATTTTCGGATGTACTGTGTTTGTCCACATGCCCAAACATGACCGTGATAAATTCTCGCCTTGTGTAGTTAAATGTGTGTTCTTGGGTTATGGAAAAAACCAAAAAGGTTATCGGTGCTATGATCCTTCGACATATTGTATGTACAAAACTATGAACTGCGACTTTGTTGAAAGCGAATACTACTACAACCAATCTAGCGGTCAAAGAGAGAGTGGTGAGTTGGTGAATTCAAGATCTTCACGTGAAGAAGGCGCTTTCGATTCTTTGGAAATCATCAAGGTAAAATAGCTAAACCGTAGAAAAGCATGTTTTAGGTTTCATTTATACTAAAACATGATTTTATTTGAGTTATGAGCATGATACATTTGATAATTGCGTGAATAGAATTTGTCTAAATAATCTGCTAAATAAATTGTTTGATTATCTGATTTATTTGAATTAAACACCGCATGCTTCCGCTGTCAGTTCCTTCAGAGACTTCAGATCATCCCACAGCAACCGCTGGCCAAGGTGCAACGGCCCAGTGGGAAAACGCAGCGCACAGATTTGACCTACTTTCTCTCTAAGATTTACCATATTAAGCCACTTTTTGCCTTAATTGGTGATGGACGAAAATATAGCTATAAATACCCTCTCAAACCTCTTCAACAAGGATCTTCTTTTTGTTGCATAATTCCAGAACATAATATTTGAGAGTTCTTACTTGTTCATCAAGGTGCAAGGGTTTGAAGAAGGAATCAAGAGAAGATCAAGGCTACAAGGATTCAACCTTTGGCTTTTATTTGCTTTAGTTCTTATTTTCACTTTGTTTTCCCTACAAACTATATTTTTAGATTATTCTATCACGTGTAACTAAAACTCATAGAATTCTAGGGATGTGTTAGTAACGACTTTGGTTATACTGTTTTCTATTTCTTACTTCATTTCTTTTCTAAGCGTTGGATAACTGCTTCATGTCCGAGTGACACATTCTGTGATGATTTAATATAACTTGCTACATAATCGTGAGAGGAGGTTGGCGAGTTAGATCGGTTTAGTAGACACTACAATTAGTTTCCCTTAAAACGACACTGTTAATTAAGAGTGAGGACTTTTCAAGGGTCTTAGGAGCTTTAGGGAGTTACGGATCTAGGGTTGACGCCACTAGTGTTAGTAATCCACGTTTACTGAAGTAGGAACTGTGCTAAGGTGTTGTAGTTGAAATTTGTATAACCATAACTGTGAAAGCACATCCTTGGAATTTCATTATCTCATATATTTGTTTCTGTGTTTTATCTGCAAAAGTTGTTTATTTCGCTTTTTAAAGTTTCTATTTTCAAAATTCAAAACTCTTTCGATTTTCTAAATAGTAGAAGAAGCTTAGTAGATGATAGACAATTTGTGATTTTTCTTCATGTGTTCGATATCTGGTACTGACCATTAGCTATACTATTTATTCTTTGTATACTTGCAGGTTTATTTAGTACTAATAAAAATGGCATCAAAAACCACTAACAAGAGAGAAAAAAAATTCCACTAAAATATTGAAGAAGTACAAAAGGGTGTATGATGCGGTGAAGAGTTTGCCTATACATACAGTCAAATTCATAAAGCTAGGTAGATGAGTGTGAACTCATTTAATGGTTTCAGCCGTAATGTTGACAAATATGTATGTAATTTACCAACAAAAGAAATGGGTTCATCGTTTTCCCCTCAATAAAAAAAAAATCTCTCTTTTTGACGAAAATGCTAGGAAACTTCGTTGCATGTTGGTGGTTGTTTCCATCGATTTATATTTTTATGAAAATTGAGCAGCAAGTTCCTTTCTTTTGAGCTTTTATTTAAGCTGAAACGCAATGACTTGTACAGGGAAAAGAAGAAGTATATTTAATTTGAAGAAAATAAGAAATTGAAAATGGAGAGTTTACTGTGTGAGAAATGGGAGCTTCAGCCGAGGCATTCGTCGAAGGAGGTGCTGCAGCGGTGGAGGGATCTCTGCAGTGTCGTCAAGAATCCCAAAAGACGATTCCGATTCACCGCTAATATCACCAAACGCCAAGAGGCTGCTCGAATGTGCAAAACCAATCAGGTTTCAACCCAATCTAAAATACATTTTTCTTATTTTGACAAATAACGTTCCATTAATATCATGTGCCTGTTTTTTTTTCCCTTTTCTCATCTGTTTATGTATATATATATGTATCCGGATTATTAAAAAGAGCTATTGCTTGTTAATAGTATCACAAACTTTATTCGAATTTCAGATATTCCAACGACCTCAAAACTTAGTTATATTGGCCGTGTTAGAGAATTTCCACATTTCACAATTTTGGCGAAATCTAATCATGCATGCCCTTTGCCAACTCAAATATAATCGGAAGGAGAGGCGGAAAAATTCGACTAAGATGACTAATAAACTAAGGCATTGAACACTCATCGTTACTTTTCAAGTTCGATGAGTCCATCTAGATTATCCAACGTGCCAATTAATATTCGATTCCAAAGAATATATTTTATGATAAATTGTTTGCAAAAAAAATTCAAAATTCAATCAAAGTTCGTGATATTAACAACCAATAACTCCATCAAACCATTAACACAATAAGTTGTGACGATTTCAGGAGAAATTGATGATCTCAGTGCTTGTCTCCAAAGCGGCATTTGATTACAGCTCATCACAGCTCTCCAGCGCAACCAACTGTCACGAAGCTGCACAACCAATCAGGTCGCTTCCATTTTCCCTCATTCAACCCAACCTAAAATCATGTCTCTGTTCTTTTCCTTTGTTTTGACACGGTATTGACACTTTTGTTGTTGTTATTTTGTCATATGTTTACATTTTTTAAAGGTCCATATCATAGTTTAAAATTTTATACGTACAATATTTAGAGTTTCCATTTGATTACAGCATATCACAGCTCTCCAGCGCAACCAACCACCGCACCGAGCCGCCGTATCCTATTCCACCGTTCGCGGCAGCTTTCCCCATGGCCGAAGAGTTTGTCTCGGCGTTTCGTGACCTGCAGAACAACGCTACAAATAATGAAAAATTGGTGGAGTTTGTCCGCTGCTACTACGTCAACAACCTCAAAGCTCCCGAGTTTTGCTCAGCACTCAAACTCCATCTCAACCCTACTCACCACCAACCTCCAAATGATCCTCCCTTCATCATTGTTCAAAACTTCTTCCATGAAATATCCCGTCTCAGCACCAATCATCAGATGATGGAAAATGCCCTAAACTCCATGAACACGAATTTCACCAAGCAGCTCCATTCCATTGCTGTCTCAAATAAAGTGTATTCTGTTTTATTAAACGCAGCGACCATGATATGCGCGGCCGTGGCTGAGATTGCTGTCGCGGATGTCATTCTCATGAGGGGATGGGCGAGGGCAGGGGTCGGAGCAGTAGTCGCTGTGGCGTCCATTGTGTTCGCTGCGCTCGGGGAATGGCACCGATCAGTTCTCATGGATCGAGAGGCTGCAGTCAAGAAACACAAGGTGATAATTGATCATATGATTACGCTCGCCCGGCCCATCATGACGGATCTCAGCAGGATTTACTCTGACGCTCACAGCTTGAGGTTCGAGATCAAATCTTTGTCCGAGGCTGTTGATGGCCAGGAGAAACTGGCAGCGGTGGAAAATTGCTTACTACATAATGTTGAAAAATTCAATAGTGCTATGAACTTGGCTAAAGACTTGGTGCTTAAGAGCATATTTGAACAGTTAGATTGAGGCATAACTATGTTCAGTTCAAGTAAAATTATAGTAACTCCAGTCGATGATAATACGTTGTTTGATAGTATTAATAAGTACGGCACCGTCCCGGCTAAGATGGAATATTTCTGAGGTGGTATGGAAGTTTAGGAGTTGATGATTGATGCGTTTAATTGAAGAGAAAAATGTGAATGTAAATGTCAAATGGAGAGATAAAGAGAGTTGAATATTTTAATTGTATTGCTCCATTTTTAGTAACAAATCATCTTAGTTGAGACAAACTGAGAAAGAAAGTGAGTCATTTTCAATTGGACAGAGGAAGTACAACAAAATTAGAACCTACTCAAGAAAAAGAAAAATTAGTTAGCAACAAAATATCGTGGAGGACTGTATGCCATTTTCAGCCAATTTTTGTTAGGATGGCAACGAGATGGACTAGTGGATGGATGCATCTATTCGAACAAATGCATCGATATGTTGAAGAAGATAGATGATAAGTTCAGTTGAAGACAATTTGGTAGCTTGGTGTTCAAGAAACAAAAGATAATCTCAATCTCCATCACTTCTAATAGAGTTAGAATACAAATGAAATAGGTTGACAATTTTAGCACTATTGCCTTAGCCAATGGTCAAGTTCATCATTCTTGAAGGAAGCACATTGAACTTGACATACACTTAGTTAGATATAAGGAATCAGCCGTGGAAATTGATTCACCATGAATGAAATTAGATAGATAGATGAATGGATTGGGGCTGGCAAAATATATCGTAATACCGAAATATCGCACTTATCGTACCGAAAATATCGAATTTGCGGTATACCGCAAGTTGCGGTACGGTATGATACCGTATCGATAGATTTCGGTACGGTAAAGGTATAGATTTTCCTATACCGCGGTATACCGCAATATACCGCATTTACGATATTTGCTAAAAAATCGATATATATGTTATATTTAAAATTTATATAAAAAATGGTTAATATGTTAAAATCCCTAACCTTACTTTCATATTTTAGTTTAACCGCCCCCAACATCAAACACACACACGCAGAGATGCAAATCAAGTCAATTGTATAGATTTGATTGTGGTGTAGTTTTAATCTTTTGGATATTATTTAAATAGGTGAAATTTTGTTTTAAATATTTGGCTATAATAGAATTTTTTGGGAATGAAACACAAGTATTACGGTATGCCATAGCTTATTTTGGTATACCGTACTCGGTATGCCATACTTTATTTCGGTATACCGTAAAAGTATGGTATACCGCAATACGGTACGGTATACCGCATAGACGGTATGGTAAAGGTATAGGTATGACATTTTCTCATACCGCAATTTACGGTACGGTATGCGGTATGACATTCTTGGTGCGGTATACCGTACCGTGCCAACCCTAGAATGGATATCACATAGCTTGTGGTCTTGTTTGCATATGCGATGCTTTGTTATCGGTTCATTAGACATTAATTCAACTATAGATCCTTCGTAGCATGGTACATATCGATAGGTGATCATGGATGTATACACAAGTTCTATGAAGCAATACATTCTTATTTCCTTTTGAGCTAAATTATTTGTTATCTCACGTGAATGTAGGCAGGGCGTGTAAATCTTAAAGAAATTGCAAATTTAATATAGATATGAAGGAGTAGAATTGCTGAATTTCTTGGGTCTTTCCAAAGCGCGGAAGTAGGGTATATACCTACGTCCAAAAAACGGCCCTAACTTAGGAAGAGGAAAATGGTGGCGAATTTTGCCTTTATTTTCACCCCGTGTTCCAAACGCGTACACAATTATATCCAATAAAAAGACTAGACATAACATGTCATTTTCATTCCTAAATCAATCAGTGACTAAATATATGTCCGAGAGGGAAAAAATATTGACACGTGGCATAAATATATTGCGTGGAAGAGAGCATCAGCTCAGCGCAATAGTCGTATTTAAATATCTAAATTTGTTATTAACCATTTACCTCAAATATATATGTACACCCCGTTAATCGCGCGCCGCTCTAATTTACCAACAAAAGAAATCGGTTAATCGTTTTCCACTCAGTAAAACTTTTTGGAAAATGCTAGGAAACTTCGTTGCCTGTTGGTGGTTGTTTCCATCGATTAATATTTTTATGAAAATTAAGCAGCAAGTTCCTTTGGTTTGAGTTGTGTATATTTAGGCTGAAAGGCAATGACTTGTTCAGGGAAAATAAGAAGAAGTATTTAATTTGAAGAAAATAAGAAATTGAAAATGGAGAGTTTACTGTGTGAGAAATGGGAGCTTCAGCCGAAGCATTCGTCCACGGAGGTGCTGCAGCGGTGGCGCGATCTCTGCGGCGTCGTCAAAAATCCCAAAAGACGATTCCGATTCACCGCCAATATCGCCAAACGTCACGAGGCTGCTCAAATGCGCAAAACCAATCAGGTTGCTTCCATTTTCCCCCATTCAACCCAATCTCAAAGCTACATTTTTCTTTTTTTCACAATTAATGTTCCATTAAAATCATCTCTGTTTTTTTTTCCTTTTCTCATCTGTTAATATATATCCGGATTCTTAAAAACTCATTAATATCACCAACTTTATTAGAATTTCAAAACTTAGTTATATTGACCGTGTTAGAGAATTTCCACAATTCACAATTTTGGCAAAATCAAAACATGCATGACCTTTGCCAACTCAAATATAATCGAAAGAAGAGGAGAAAATTTGATAAAGATGACTAATAAACTCTAGGGATGGAATTCTATAAAAAAAAAACATGACATTTTTGTTCATACAAATTTCATCACTAGATAAGTTATCTAGCCTACCAAACATGTTTTATTTAGATGCGAGCTCTAATTTTATTTGGACTGAAGTCAAATCAAAATGTGTGCGTGGAACTCATCGTTACTTTTTCAAATTTGATGAGTCCACCTAGACTATCCGACCGAGCCAATTAATATTCGATTTCAAAGTTAATGTATTTTACGATAAATATGTTTGCAAAAAAATCCAAAATTCAGTCATATATTATGGACCAATATCTGTATCACACCATTAACACAATAAGTTGTGAGAATTTCAGGAGAAATTGAGGATCGCAGTCCTTGTCTCCAGAGCCGCATTCGAATTCATAAAAGGCGCGAAGATAAGCAACTACACCATCCCGGACGAAGTCGAAGCCGCCGGCTTCAAGATCTGCGCCGGAGAGCTAGGCTCCATCGTGGAAGGCCACGACCTCAAGAAGCTCCGCCTCCACGGCGGCGTGGCCGGCCTCGCAGACAAGCTCGCCGCCGACGCCTCCGCCGGGCTCTCCTCCTCCGACCTCCCCCGCCGCCAGGCCCTCTACGGCCTCAACAAGTTCCAAGAAAGCCCCCCGCGCAGCTTCCTCCACTTCGTCTGGGAGGCCCTCCACGACATGACCCTCATGATCCTCGCCGCCTGCGCCCTCGTCTCCCTCGTCGTCGGCATCGCCACCGAAGGCTGGCCCCGCGGCGCCCACGATGGCCTCGGCATCGCCGCCAGCATTTTACTCGTCGTGTTCGTCACCGCCTCCAGCGACTACCGCCAGTCGCTCCAGTTTAGAGATTTGGATAAGGAAAAAAAGAAGATTAACGTTCACGTCACCAGAAACGGTTACAGGCAGAAGATTTCGATATACGAGCTTCTCCCGGGAGACATCGTGCATCTCTCCATCGGCGATCAAGTCCCTGCTGATGGCGTTTTTCTCTCTGGCTTCTCGGTCTTGATAGACGAGTCGAGTCTGACCGGTGAGAGCGAGCCAGTTATGGTTAATAGTGAGCATCCTTTTTTATTGTCCGGGACGAAGGTGCAGGATGGGACTTGTAAAATGATGGTGACTACCGTCGGGATGAGGACGCAGTGGGGGAAGCTGATGGCGACGCTGAGCGAAGGGGGTGACGACGAGACGCCTCTCCAAGTGAAGCTCAATGGAGTTGCTACCATAATTGGGAAAATTGGTCTTGCTTTTGCGGTTGTTACTTTTGCTGTGCTTGTTCAGAAGCTTGTTGCTCGGAAGTGGGGTGATGGGACTAGTTTGGTTTGGTCGGGCGATGATGCACTTGAGCTTCTCGAGTATTTCGCTATAGCTGTCACTATTGTTGTCGTTGCGGTCCCTGAAGGGCTCCCGCTTGCTGTGACGCTTAGCCTTGCATTCGCGATGAAGAAGATGATGAACGATAAGGCGCTCGTTCGCCATCTCGCTGCGTGTGAGACTATGGGGTCCGCGACTAGTATATGTAGTGACAAGACGGGGACTCTTACTACGAACCATATGACTGTGGTGAAGGCTTGCATTTGTATGAATGTGAAGGAGATCACGAAGCCAGAGCACGCCTCTGCTTTGTGCTCTGAGCTCCCGCAGTCGGTGGTGAGGACGCTCCTGCAGTCGATCTTCACCAACACGGGCGGGGAGGTGGTGGTGAACAAGGAAGGGAAGCAGGAGATTCTTGGGACGCCGACTGAGGCTGCGATACTCGAGTTTGGGCTGTCGCTCGGGGGGGATTTTCAAGGGGAGAGGCAGGGGTGTAAGATAGTGAAAGTTGAGCCGTTTAATTCGACTAAGAAGAGGATGGGAGTGGTGGTGGCGGTTCCGGGGGGCCTACGAGCTCACACGAAGGGGGCCTCGGAGATCATCCTGGCTTGCTGCAGCAGTGTGCTGAATCAGAAGGGGGAGGTGGTGGATTTGGATAATGCATCTTTCAATCATTTGAAGGAAACTATTGAGCAGTTTGCGAATGAGGCTCTTCGGACTCTATGCCTCGCGTATGTGGAGCTCGAGGATGACTTTGACGAACAGGACTCCATCCCTGCCTCTGGATTCACTCTGATAGGCATTGTGGGGATCAAGGACCCTGTCCGGCCCGGGGTGAGGGAGTCCGTTGCACTGTGTCGCTCGGCTGGTGTCACTGTCCGGATGGTCACCGGAGACAACATCAACACTGCAAAGGCTATTGCTAGAGAGTGTGGGATTCTTACAGATGATGGGATTGCGATAGAAGGTCCCGACTTTCGCGAGAAGAGTTTGAAGGAATTGCACCAATTGATCCCCAATATCCAGGTGATGGCTCGTTCCTCGCCACTGGATAAGCATACGTTGGTCAGGCACTTGAGAACCACGTTCAACGAGGTTGTTGCTGTGACTGGTGATGGGACGAACGATGCTCCCGCACTTCATGAAGCAGACATTGGACTAGCAATGGGTATTGCTGGAACTGAGGTGAACTATTTGACTTCCCTTTCAATGTTAGTACATGAGTAAGAACTCCCATTTTGTTTTTTTAAACTGAGAAAGTTTCAATTTTGTGATTGGATTTAGGTGGCTAAAGAGAGTGCTGATGTTATAATTTTGGATGACAATTTCTCAACCATTGTCACAGTAGCAAAATGGGGTCGTTCAGTATATGTAAACATCCAAAAGTTTGTGCAGTTTCAGCTGACTGTCAATATTGTTGCCCTCATTGTAAACTTCACTTCAGCTTGTTTGACTGGTAACAAATCAGGCCTTATATAAGTACTATTTCATTTAATTTGTATGCATATATACTGATGCTAAATTGTGACAATTTAGGAAGTGCACCACTGACTGCTGTCCAGCTGCTATGGGTGAACATGATCATGGACACACTGGGGGCGCTTGCACTAGCAACGGAGCCTCCCAACGAGGCGCTGATGAAGAAGGCACCCGTGGGAAGGAGTGGCAACTTCATCAGCAATGTGATGTGGAGGAACATTTTGGGCCAATCAGTCTACCAATTTGTGGTCATATGGTTCCTTCAAGCGTACGGGAAGGCTTATTTCGAAATCGAAAACTACCCCAACTCGGACCTAATCCTCAACACCATCATCTTCAACACCTTTGTCTTCTGCCAGGTAAGTTCTGTTCAACAATGCTAAAACAAACTAGCTAAAATTAATGTAGTTATGTATATTTACTTGGATGTTGAATGGTTGTGTAGCTGTTCAACGAGGTGAACTCGAGGGAGATGGAGAAGATAAACGTGCTTGAAGGGATACTTAACAACCACGTATTCGCCTCTGTTGTTGGGTCGACGGTCGTTTTCCAGATCATAATTGTGGAGTTTCTTGGGACATTTGCAAACACCACTCCTCTCACAATGGGGCAATGGAAAGCAAGCATATTCATAGGCTTCTTAGGCATGCCCATTGCTGTTATCTTGAAAACACTCATTCCCATGAGTAATTAACTGCTGCTCTTCTTCAAGGAAGAAGGAACCATGCACTAATCATCAAGACTTAAGTAGCATTTTGGTTTTCTTAGCCTCTTGACATGTAATAATTTTGTTTAGCAGCTTAGGAATATATATTTTGTCTTTGTATAGTTCATTTGTGTAAGTGATGATTTCTGCTGTAAAGTTGGATGATCTATTGGTCAATCTACGATGCCTTTGCACTACCTTTTCATGGTTTGTTTCTATTACTATTATCTTTCCTTTTTTCACGTGAAATATTATTTAGAAATTAGTTTATTAGTCACGACTTGTTTGTATTTTAATCCATGTAAGTATAAATGCTAATTGAGTCTAAAACATTGTTGAAGAATCCAAAGGAGTGTTGCTACTGACTCTCCATTCCAAGATTTCATCTTAATTTCTTTTTTCTTTGTTTTATGAATAGAAAAATTAGGAAAAATATGACTTGGAGAATCCGTTGGATGATTTCGTTGGGCATTAGAGCATCCGCATCGGTGTATTGATGCGGGCTCGATCTCGTCCCGGCGAGACGAGACCGCATCGAGACACCGATGGGGGTGCTCCGTTGCGTCTCGTAGCCCGGTGGAGGGGTGGTTGGCGAGCTGTCTCGCAACACGCGTCGGCCACATGGCGAGCAGCGCGAGCAGTGATTGGGGCGTGATGCCCACTCGTTGGCTCTATGAGTGGGCGTCGATTTTAGGCTATTTTTTATTTTTTATTTTTTAAAAAAAAATCTGAAAATTTAAAAAAAAATGACCTTTTTTGGCCTTTTTTTTGCAGATTTTTTTCCCCACATTCTTTTTTTTTCGGCGGAGTAGTTTTTATAATTTAAGTGTGCAATTTTTAATTTATAGTATTTTAAATTATGTCTTTTTTTATTTTTTTTTTAAATTTTAATTATGTGCTTTTTTATTTTTTTAGGATTTTAAATTATAATTTTCTTTTATTTAATGAAGTGTGTTTTTATTAATTGAATTTGTTGGAAATAAAAATAAAAAATGAAATTGAATGAATAGTTAAGGGATGAGATGATTAAGAGATGGAGGGATGCAGATGTTGTCTCTTAGTTAAGAGATGGGGTAAAAAGTACAGTGGGCCCATGAATAGTTAAGGGATGAGACAGTTAAGAAACGGTATTGAGACAGAGATGTGGATGGCCTTAAAACCGGAACTAATGTACTCCACTTTCTATGTAAATAAGTACTCCACTATTTTAGATATAGAGAATACTTCTCCGTCATATAAAAATATGAGCATATGATATGACACAGAAATCAAGATACAATTGGTTAAAGTAAGAGAGAGGAGGAGAATGGTAGTTAAAGTGGTGTTATTAAATAGTGAGATACACCCTCCGTTCTATATTAATAGAGTCATTTTGGCATTTTGGTATGTTTCATACTAATAGAATCATTTTCCTTTTCAGTAAAAGTCAACAAATTTTTTCACACCTACTTTACTATCTCTTACTTTATTCTCTCTTCATCTCTATACTTTTTTCATTTTCCACTCTACTCACTTAACTCACTTAACACAATTTTTCTTAATCTTCGTGCCCAAAGAAAACGTTTCCATTGCTATGGAACGGAAGAAGTATATATTATTATTAGTGCTTTGAACTTTTGATGGTGCTATAAGTTATAAATAACTTGATATATATATATGGGATTGTGATCAATTGAGATTATTTGGGCTAATTGAGAAATGAGATGCAATATCAGCCACTCATTTTTATTAAATGAGTGGTCCAGATTTTGCCACACAATAAATATTATTAGATTAGTTTAATATGAAAGGGTATAATGGTCTTTTCGCGTTTTAATTTAGGGTTCTTCATCATATTCATGTTGCATCGGCGATTCTGCTGAGAATTTAACAATTCAATACTATCACTGATTGAATCTATTCTAAGGATTTATGATTCTATTGATTCACGAAATTAGACTCAGACGATTTTAACGATTTCAACGATATCTGATTTGTGCTTCAATTTTCGAAAAACAGACGAACAGTTCGACGGATTTTCGACGGATTTCTCTGTTGATTTTGACGTTTTTCGGTCGATTATACCCACTTTTATTCTGTTTTTATCCTTTATTTGTTGATGCCCAGTTAAATTTGTTCCTAATTAGTTTTTTTTTTTCCCCATCTTCAGGTCTGATTTCAGTTCATAATCAACAGTTAAGTGTTATTTGATGGATTCTTCACCTTATTCTGAGTCTACGTCGACGAATGGTGGAGGTAGTTTTGTTTGATTTTCATTAACATGAATTTTTTGTGTTATGTTGGTGATTTATGCTCTGTTGACATGATTTGAAAATCTGTTGACATGATTTATGTTACTTGTTAAATATTCTGTGTTGTTGTTATGCTCTTTGTGGACATTCTGTTTCATTAACATTATTTTGTTGTGTTATGTTTGTGATTTATGCTCTGTTGACATGACTTGAAAATCTGTTGACATGATTTATGTTCCTTGGTAAATATTCTGTGTTGTTGCTATGCTCTTTGTTCACTTTCTGTTTCATTAACATTATTTTGTTGTGTTATGTTGGTGATTTATGCTCTGTTGACATGATTTATGTGTATTTGTTAATTATTCTGTTGACATCGTGTGTTTCCATCAGTGTATTCTAATTAAACTATACATTTTGATCCTTGTAATTTGAAGCTTGTTCTGATATTTTGTCTTACATAACTTATAACAATTGTCTAAGAATTTATAATAGTGCATCCACCTCTTTAGAGATAACTATAGGGGTAATTTATGTAAGTCTTTTGATTTGCATTGATGTAACTTGAAAATCTGATGACATGATTTATGAATGGTGAAGGTAGTTTGGTTTGATTTTCATTAAGATGATTTTTTTGTGTTATGTTGCTGATTTATGCTCTGTTGACATGACTTGAAAATCTGTTGACATGATTTATGTTCCTTGGTAAATATTCTGTGTTGTTGTCATGTTCTTTGTTCACTTTCTGTTTCATTAATCTGGACATTTTGATCCTTGTAATTTGAAGTCTATTCTGATATTTTGGCTTACATAACTTATAATAATTGTCTAAGAATTTTACAAGAGTGCAGCCACCTCTTTAGAGATAACTAAAGCTGTTATGTTGTTGATTTATTCTCTGTTGACATGACTTGAAAATCTGTTGACATGGTTTATGTTCTTGGGTAAATATTCTATGTTGTAGGGTATGTTATTCCAATTTGCAAGCCTGAGTTGAGGCCTTATGAAGGTCAAAAATTTTCTTCTCTTGAGGAAGGAATTTCATTTTATGAAATGTATGCTCAGGAGTGTCGTTTTGATTGTCGAAGATTTGGGAATAGGTCTAGTGGTGGTGTTATTATTTTTCAGTATATTGTTTGCAATAGACAAGGATTTCATACAGTAGATTCATTGGATGTTGATGTTAATGTATCTGAGGATGGTAATGTGTTTGATGATGAAGAAGTATCTTCAAAGAAGAGACGTAGACGTGGAACGAAAAGATGTGGATGTGGAGCGAGAATTAGTTTTAAGTTTTTTTCTGATTTTGGTGATAAGTATTACCTAGTGCATCAGTTTGTTGAGTAACATAATCATACTATGGTTGATAAAGATCATAAGAGATTTATGAAAGGTAATCGGAGTTTGAATGATGTTCATCACAAGTTTGTTGAAGATTGCACCAAAGCTAACATCGGTCCTACCTCTACTTTTAACTTATTAAAAGAGTTTTTCGGTGGTTATGATGTTGTTGGGTGTACGTTGACTGATGTTAGGAATTGTTCACGTGATATTAAAGAGAAATTAAAAGAAATAGATGTGCAAATGATTCTAAATCAGATGCAAGAGAAGAAGAGAATTTGTGAAGGCTTTTTTTACAAATATCAATTATCATCTGAAGATAATAAGTTAGTGAGCTTATTCTGGTCTGATGCTGAGTCTCGGAAGCATTACCACATGTTTGGAGATGTTGTAGCATTTGATACAACATATTCAACAAACAGGTAGTTTATTTATTATACTTATTAGTTGACATAGATGGTAGTTGACATATGATACATTTGTACTTTGCATCATTTCTGATTTAATAGTTGACATAGCATATATCTATAATTGACATTATTGATGTTTTGTGTTAATGTATTTGTTCAATAGGTATCGTATGGTGTTTGGTCCATTTACTGGGAAAGACAATCATGGGTGTCCTATTGCGTTTGGAGCTGGTTTTGTATCCGGTGAGAATTGTGATGCATTTTCATGGCTTTTCACTGTATTTGTTGAATGCATGGGTGTTGCTCCTAGAATCATAATTACTGACCAAGATTGGGGAATGAGGCTTGCTATTGAGAAAGTATTACCTGGTACAAGGCATCGTTTGTGTATGTGGCATATTATGAGCAAGTTATTTGAGAAGATACCTAAATCAATTTCTGATAGAGAAAAGTTTAGTAAGGAGTTTAAGTCTTGTGTTTGGTCAGAGTTGTTAGATCCAGATGAGTTTGATATATTATGGACTAGTATTGTTGAAAAATATAGTGTAGAAGATCATAAGTGGTTTAAGGATATGTTTTTGATCAGACAGATGTGGATCCCAGCCTTCTTTAGAGATGTTCCTATGGGTTCTTTAATGAGAACAACATCTTTTTCAGAATCTAAAAACAGTTTTTTTAAGAGGTACTCGAAACCGTTGTTCAATTTTGCTGACTTCACTCTTCAATATAACAATGCCATTGATGCTCAAAGGAATCAAACTGAAAGGCTTGACTATTATGATTCTGTAATCACTCCAAAATATGTCACTGATTTAGCATTTGAGAAGCAATTGGGATCTGTTTACACAGATAGGATGTTTAGAGTGGTACAAGATTTGATTGTTGAGGCTGATAAGAGTTGTCGGATGATTAGCATGTCCACATTGGAGAACATCGAGGTCTTCAAAGTTTCTGATGCTAGAAAGAAGATCTTTACAGTTAGATATGAGATAGAGACTGAGTCATATGAATGTGAGTGTAAACTATTTTTAAGGTGTGGTTATCTATGCAGCCATCTTTTTTTCATTCTTAGAAACAAAGATGTCAACAATATTCCAGAGAAATATGTTGGTAACCGTTGGCTTAAAAGTGAATTACTAAAGGCAGTTCATGGTCTTACAAGTGCATCTGACAGAGGTATGCAAACTGTTTTCTATACATATTTCAGTTTAAGTTTTAGCATGTGTTGTTTAAGCTGTTGACATATCTTATATAGACAGTTGACATCTTATATATTCTGTTGACATTTTATATGTGCGCAGGTTCTAACAAAGATGACAAACTAAAGATTGCTAACAGATGTCATGGTCGTTACTTTGGTCTATATCAGCGTGCTTTTAGAAATAAAGATCATTTGATTGCTTTGGATAATTTGCTTGCGGGTATTGGTCCTCAAATCTTTAAAGATGACTGTGCTGGATCATCTTCTCTTGATAAAAATGATTCAATCATGAACATATATGGTATTGCTGTTCCTGAAGAAATAACTGCCCATGCTTCAGATGTGGTTAGTACAAAAGGAGGTGCAAGTGACAAGAAGAGCAGGATTAAGTCAAGCATAGAGAAAGCAATTGAAAAAGCAAATAAACCTCATAGGCGTTGTGGAAAGTGTCATAAAATTATTGATCATAATGCTAGAAGCTGTGGCAGAAAGGACATATGATTGTTTTTTAGTTGTTGACATAGACTACAAATTATTGACATTTTCTTGTTAGTTGTTAATATCTGATTTTACTCTTTGTTGGCATCTATTTTATGATTCTGTTTTTTAATTTTAAGTTTTGTTTTCTGACTTGTACACCTTTATAAAAGGTGTTGACATTTGGTTATAAGTAGTTGACTTTTTAGTACAACTTGGACTCTGCCTTGCCTTCGTGCTCTATCATGTTTTTAAGTTGCACATGTCAACAATTAAAAATCATGTCAATTATATATACTGGCCATGTCAACAACTAATATAATTATGTCAATTATGGTTCACATCGTGTCAAGGGTACATACCAGTCATGTCAACTACGGTACATATCTTGTCAACTACACGTACAAGTTATGTTAATTATGTTATAAACCATGTTAACTATACGTACTAGCCATATCAACAACTAATATAATTATGTCAACTATGGTGAACTTCGTGTTAACGACATATACTATTCATGTCAACTATGTTTTAAGCCATTTCAACTACATGTACAATCCATGTCAACTATATTAGTTTTACAATTATATTAACTTTTGTGCATATCGTTTCAACAGTCCATAAAATTCATGTCAACTACACGTTAGAGCCGTGTCAACTGCACATATAAGTATATTACATAGTATTTTAACTACAAATTGAATCATGTCAGTCATGTCAACTACGTATAGACCCATTTCAATTACGTTAAATACTATGTCAATTACGCACAGAATCATTTTAACAACAAATAAATCATGTCAACTATGCACAGAACTGTATCAATAATAATTATAAGCCATGTCAACACCAATTATAAGTCATGTTAATAACAATTATATCAACTATGGTGCATATAGTGTCAAAGATACATAAATGTTATGTCAATTACACGTTAAAGCTGTGTCAACTATATTATTTACTATCTTAAGTATCTATAGAATTATGTCACCAACAATTATGAGTCATGTCAATAAGAATTATAAGCCATATCAACAATAATAATAAGTCATGTGAATCATAACAAAATTAACAGAAAATATACATTTTCATAAGTTCAAAAGTTAAAATCACAGTAGTAGCTGTTTTTAAATCCATCCAAAAACAAGTAAGCTAATAACATTAAATGTTAAATACATCCCAAATTTTGTTTCACTACTTTCTATTAACAAACCACTTTTTGTATTTGTTGTTTAAACTATTCAATCTGTGCTTGTTTTCTTCCATCCATGCATTAGCTACTTCTAAAATGGGCACTCTCTGGTTGTTGTAACTTGATGCAATCAAGTTGTAGCAATATCTTCCACGCAGTACCTGGAGTATCTTTATGTTATGTGCAGAGAAGCCAACATTCCATTCACTATCTTTTTTTCCAACATAAGTTTCCATGTGTCTCATTAAATAGACACCACAGTCCTTTATGTTACTGCTTCTGGCCCACTTCAAGGAAAGAATATCGATGTAAGACTTGTTAATATTTTCGAATATGTCTAACAAGTTCTTCTTTTTGTAGTATGCCTCCAACATATCTTTCTGCAAATATATTAATAAATAAATAAAACTACAAATAAAATACATTTTAACATTGTGCATAAATTATATCAACAGAATGTAGAGACTGTTTCAATAATATAAAAAAAAAAATCATACCAGTAAACCAATTTCATGTCCATACTCCTCTAATGCTTCCATGCCATTAACTTTTTTGTTGTCTATGATTTCAATCTTACTTTCTTTCAGCCAAAATACTACCAGGTAGTAACGTCGGTGTTCCCAGATTGGAAAGAAGACCTATATGACATTGAAGATAAAATTACATTCAAAGAACACATCCTAATATTTTCTCAAAAATTTAATTGTTAGATCTAATTACCAAATCAATGTTTCTCCAATCAAATTCCAGTCTTTTTTGAATCTCATTCTCTATTTCATCAATGAATTTGTTCGTAGCAATCATAGTATTCCAACTTTCTGGCCGATTTGTAACATTGAAATTCTGCAATTAACATATTTGGTTAAGAAGATTTGTAATTTAAATATTTTATATAAATTTTTAGATTACTCACTGTTGGAGATGTTGTCATGAAAAAGCGTGCAGGTGAAGTTGTTGGCTTTTCTTTTTCAATGTTGTTCAAATGTGAAGCCCATGAGTCAATAACACCAGATTTAATTTCTTCATGGGGCTTCAGTGAGTTGAACAATTCCTTGGATGCCCAAGTAAAATCATCATCATATACACATGTATTCCTGAAATGAAGTTATAAAAATTATATATGAACAACAATCATAAATCTTGTCAACTGTTTAGAAAACTAAATTATACATACTTATCTATTCTTCCAGTTTCTACTATGTAGTAGTAGAGATCTCTTTCATGAACTTCAAGGTATGGCAGTATATCAACATCATTTACTTCTGCTTTGTTGAGTTCTGATCTGTTTTTATCTTCTGGAAGTGCACTCTCAGATAATGAAGCAATATTCTGTTTTCGGTGAACGTAAAATTCATGTCAACTATAAATTCTTGTCATGTCAACTACGGTTCATATCTTGTCATAAAAGTAATGTCAACTACGGTACATAATATGTCAACTTCTAATAAAGGCCATGTTAACTACACTTATAAGTTATGTCAACTACGGTACATAATATGTCAACTACTCATAGAGGCCATGTCAACTACACTTATAAGTTATGTCAACTACATGTAGAAGCCATATCAATAATTATTTTAACTCATATCAACTACACTATCAAGTCATGTCAACAACACTTCACTCATTTTATAAAAATAACATACTGTTTAATTTTAGTTTTAGTTACCTCAGCAGTATTATCTTCTTTATCCAGTGGGATTTCTCTCTCTGTTTCAACGTTTGTGCCATCTTGATTCTCCTTATCTTCCTATTGTTTCAATTAAAACGTATTACGTTATGTCAATTATATTTTTTCCTACAATATGCAGAATATCTTTATAGTTTAATATAGTTATTGTAAATTGTACCTGTTTAAGATCTTTCTGATTTTCTGTCTCACTCCCTTTGTTATCAGATTCTATTACAGGTGGTGATATAGGAGACGCTGATTCATTGTTGACGCCACATGTGTTGTACTCTTTTGATCCTTGTCGTTCTTCATTTTCTTGTTCTTCACTTTGTTGTTCTTCATGTACTTCTTCAGTAGTCTATTGAAATAGTAATTTATAATTAATATTAAATTAATTTCAACTTAGAGAAAATATATGTAAACAAAATAATGTACTTACTTTGTTATAGCAATCTCTCCATTTGAAAGTTGGAAATTCTGTCAAATCTTCAAGTGCTTCCTTTTTCTTTTCGACAGCAACTAGTGATTCACATATCGTTTTACAGTTGTCGAATGCCTCATCTTTTTCTTGAACAAATGACTTTACCAATTTTACAAACTTGTCTTCCACAGATTGAACAGAAGTTGTTGGGCTTCCAATTGCAGATCTAGCAATATCACATACTAATCCAAATAGATGATTAGTTTTGACATGTGTAGGAACTTCTTCAAGGGTTTTTACTAGATTGGTCTTCCCATAGTTCATCATTTGAATGTATTTCATTACATTCTGCATGATATCTTTTGGGACAACACTTTGGGAAGACCCAACCTCGCTTTCAACTACATGAGGAATCTGTTGTTGAGACTCCTGCTCCGGCTCCTGCTCCTGTTCATGGATATATCTTCTGAACATTACTCCATTACCAAATATTCCCACATCTATCTCCTGATCTTCCCTAGCCTGGAGATGTGTGCTTATCCAGCCTTTCATTAATGGGAATGTGCGAGGAACTGAACGTTTGGCTTGTAAAACTCTATCCATGTAACAGAGCTGCATATAAAATACATACAATTATAAGCTATATCAGCTACATATACAACATTATGTGCTTACTTTGTAAACTGTGTGAGTAATCCAGTGTCAATTAAGAGAAAAATATATCAACAAATGCTAAATCAGTGACATATGTCACGACATATGTTGATATATGTTTACATTATATTCACTATTAATAATTTTTAATGTGAAACATAAAACATACCATGAGCAAAGGAAGTGGTCCTGCAAAAGCTTTCATCTTTTTCTTTGACCAATTTTCCTTTGTAAACTTCAGAACAGACAATGTATATGAACACCAGTTGACATTTCGAATATTGTCCAGATCGTCAACTATTTCCCCAATCTTAGACTTTATTGTTCCACATGTTGATGGCTCAATCAATCCTGATTCTAATAGTAACAAGAACAATCTTTTGAACCATGACCCTCCTTCACTATCTTCTAACATAAGATCTTCCACAGCTTTATGGCTAACATTTCCTCCTTCTTTTATTTCATAATGTTTGGCTATCTTTCTCATGAAAGACGCATTACTTTTACAGTTATCTCTGGAGTAATTTATCCTACCTCTCGGAAATCCGTACACCAGCTCCACATCGTCCTCTGTTATACTAACACTCCTGCTATTATTTAGCTTTATCTTGCACTCTTTTTCATCAAAACATTTAACCAATTCAAATGCCAAATAGGTAGGAATGTAATCGATGTTGAAATGAAAAACATTCCCAAAACCCATATCCTTGACAGCATTAATCTGGGCCTCATTCAATTTTCTCAGTGTTTCAATAAAATACCACGTCTTCCTTTTGACTAGAAGCCTTTTAGAAAAGAAATTACTTTTCTTTTTCTGTTCCTTAGCTTCTGTATACATTTCTTTCTGTTTTTTGCTTCTAGTCTCAAAAGCAATTAATTTTCTCTTGTCATTTTTTCTTTTACTTCTAATCTCTGATGTAATCAACTCATCCTCATCAATTGATGTACTTCTTTTTCTTTTTGTTGTGTTCTTTTTTTCTGGTTTTAAAAGCAATTAAAATAATGATGTCAACAATACAGTAATATAATATCAAAATTAATAGAAACTACAACCCTATATATGACAAGTGCAGTCATATGTTGTTTAACATAAACAATTCTTTATAAATACAACAAATCTAGTTTATATCAACCACATAACTATCTTCACAGCCATTTAAACAAGCTCACATTATGTCAATAATTATTTTATAAAATGTCAACAATACAGTATTATCATTTCAAAATTTGTAGCAACTACAATCATACAATAATTATTGACACTTCACATATAAATTCACGTTTGTTTCTACAGAACATATCTATTTGAAGAGATATACATTATGTTAAGATTCATTTTATAAAATGCCAATACTACTATGTCAACAGACATCTTCTAATGTCAATAATCATAAAAATTTAAATACATAATACTTAACCTCAAAATTATTCTTCTGGTGTTTCAAAAAGCAAAAGTCGAACTCATCAGATTATTAAATAATGAAACCTAAAAATAAAATCTTTTAGATAATAAAACTTTGTTTTAAAAAACTAAAATTGAAGTCATACAATTAATAAACGAAAGAAATCTTTAACCTGAATGAGTCGTTTCAATACTATTTGTTGATTTGGTGTTGACCTTCGTTTCTGATGTCGTTTCTACAGGAAACCCCGACGATGCAGTTGAATCACTTGTGTTTTTTTGTCCGGTTGACATTCCTAGTACTCTTAATCGATTTAGAAATCTAGAAAAGAGATGAAGTCGAGTAGATGTAGGGTTTGTATATGAGATAGTAGTCGAAATTTTCTGAGCGGTAATGTATTTTTGAGAGAGAAGAAGATAGAATAGAGTGTAGCTCATCTTTCTCTTGTTGGCATTTATTACTATAAATTAAATTTTTTTCCGGCAGTTTATTAGAAAATAAGACAATGGCATCGTTAACTTTTGAATTAAAAAAAGGCAGTTTACATGATTTATATTTTCTTTTTTGTTTTTGACATTTAATTTGCTTTATATTGACATGTGTTATATTACCATAATTTATAAATTTATTCCAAATATTGAGTTTTCTGAAATTTTATATGAAGCCTATTGATAAGATGTTCAAATTTTTCCTATAAGTTATTGAGATTTGATAATTAAGGTATGGACAAAATGTTGAATTTTTATATTGAAACTATTAACATGTTTTTTATGATAATCTTATCAGTACATATTTAAAATTTAAAAATTAAGAAAAATAGGTGTAAATATTTTTTAGTTAGAAGAATTGTTTTTGAGCTATTGACATTCAATTCAAGTTGTTGACATTTCTATATAAGTTGCTGTACTGATTTCATAGTTGACATATTATTAAAGATTGCATAGGTTTTTTTTCAATGTTGTTCAAATGTTGAAGTTGTTGGCTTTTCTTTTTTAATGGACATAAAATTTATGTCAACTACAAATTCTTGCCATGTCAACTACGGTTCATTTGTTGTCATAAAAGTAATGTCAACTACGGTACATAATATGTCAACTACTCATAGAGGCCATGTCAACTACACTTATAAATTATGTCAACTACTCATAGAGGCCATGTCAACTACACTTATAACTTATGTCAACTACACGTAGAAGGCCATATCAATAATTATTATAACTCATATCAACTACACTATAAAGTCATGTCAACAACACTTCACTCATTTTATAAAAATAATATATTGTGATAACTGTTTTACTTATCCATGTGAATAATACATAGAAAACATCTTGATAACAACTTTAAGTCATGTCAACTACAAATACTATCCATGTCAACAAAAGTCAGTGTGCATAATAATTATTTTAAAACCAATCCAGAAAATAAGTTAACATCATACATTAAAATCTGTTTTTGTTCACTTCCTCTTTCTACAACTAAACAACTTCTTGTATTTGTTGTCTAGCTTATGCAATTTGTCCATGTTTGCTTCCATCCAATCACGAGCTAGTTGTAACATTGTTGATCTCTGGTTATTATAAATTGATGCAATCATCGTGCAGCAATATCTTCCCCTGAGTATTTGTATAATCTTCAGACTACGCGCAGAGAAGCCGATATCCCAATCACTGCCCTTTTTCCCAACATAGGTCTCCATGTGCCTCATCAAATAGACACCACAATCCTTTATGTTTGTGGTTGTTGCCCATTCTAAATTCACAAAGTTGAATGAAGACTTGTTTATATTTTCTGAAAGATCTAGCAATTTCTTCTCTATGAAGTATCCTTCAAACATATCTTTCTGCAAAATATATAAATAATTAATTTAAACTACATGTATAAAGCATTTCAATACAATGTAGAGAATATGTCTATAACATATATAAAAGCATACCAGTAAGCCAATATCAATGTCATAATTCTTCAACGGATCTGTATCTTTAACTGGCTTTATATTATCTATGATGTCAATGATGTTTTTCTTCATCCAATATACTACAAGGTAGTAATGATTATCTGCACAAACTGGGAAGAAGACCTGTATGACATGAAATATATAATTATATACATAGAATACTTGTTCATATTATAACATAGATATCATTTTTAGATGTTATTACCAAATCAATTTTTCTCCAGTTGAAATTTGGTCTTCTTTCAACCTCATTATTTATCTGAGAAATAAAATTTGTCTTTGCTGTCAAAGCATCCCAATTTTCCTGCCGATTTGTTACATTGAAATTCTGCAATTAACATATTTGGTTAGGGAGACATCTGACTCAAACAGTTTACATATAATTTAAGATTACTTGCACATGGAGATGTACTCATAAAAAAGCGTGAAAGTGATGTTGTTGGCCTTTCATTTTCTCTGTTGTTCAGGTGTGAAGCCCACGCATTTATTACACCCACATTAATTTCAACATGGGGCTTCAGTGATAAAAACAATTCCTTGGTCGCCCAAGTAAAATCATCTTCATAAACGCATGCATTTCTGAAATGAAGTTATACAAATGACATATGAACAATATTTATAAATTATGTTTACTTCATAGAAACCTAAAAAAAAATTTAGCTCAATGAAATAATTAAATAATGCATACTCATCTGTTCCTTCTGTTTCTAGTATGTAGTAGTACACAGTTCTTTCATAAGATTCCAGATATGTTTTTGTATCTACAGCTCTGATGTCAATTGGAGAGCCTAGGAATGGGACAGAATGCATTTTATCATCAGACTCTTTCACACTACATTCTGTCAGTGGAATCTCGGAGCATGGAACAACAGTCTTCTGTCAGTTCAAATAAAATTCATGTTAGTTTCAATTAAAAATCATGTCAACAACTATTATAATTATGTCAAGTATGGTGCATATTATGTCAACGGCACATACGAGTTATATAAATTACAGTACATACCATATCTGCTACACACAGATACATATTAACAGCAAATAAAATTCACATCAACAACAATTATAAGACATGTCAACTACACATACAAATAATGTCAATAACAATTATAACCAACTGTCAACCACACTTTCAAGCCATTTTATAAAAACAATACAAAATCTAATTTTAGTTTCAGTTACTTCACTTTAACAATATTCTCTTCTTTCTCTTTTCCTTTCTCCTGTTGCTTTGCTTTGTTCATTTCAACATGTGCGTCATCCATTGAACTTGCAGCTGGAGGTGAAATAGTAGAGGCTGATTCACTATTGTTATCACCCACTATGTCTTCTTTTGTTCCTTCTTCTTCTTTTTCTTCAACAGCCTATTAAATTAGTAATTTATAATTAATTCTAAATAACAAAAGACGAGATTTGGCTCTTCCCTTTAGGATCAGAAAATGACAATGTAGAGATATGGATTCTGTTTCTTTCTCTTGTCAACTACAGTACATAATATGTTAACTACTCATAGAGGCTATGTCAACAACACTTATAAGTTATGTCAACTACAAGTAAAAGCCATGTCAATAATTATTATAAATCATATGAACTACACTATCAAGTCATGTCAACAACATTTCTTTCATTTTATAAAAATAATATAATGGATTTTAGTTATACTTACCTCAACAATATTATTTTCTTTATCCATTTTAACTGAAATATATTACGTTATGTCAATTATATTTTTATCTATAATATGCAGAATATATTTAGAGTTTAAGATAATTATTGTAAATTGTACCTGTACAAGATCTTTCTGATTTTCTATCTCTCTCCTCTTATTACCAGATTCTAGAACAAGTGTTGACATAGGAGACACTGATTCATTATTGACACCACATGTTGTTTTCTCTTTTGATGCTTCTCCTTCTTCTTGTTCTTCATTATCTTGTTCTTCATGTACTTCTTCATTAGCAGTCCATTGAAATAGTCATTTATAATTAATATTAAATTAATTTTAACTTTGAGAAATATATGTAAACAAAATGGTCCATGTCAACTACACGTAGAAGTCATGTCAATAATTATTATATCTTATATCAACTACACTATCAACTCATGTCAACAACACTTCACTTATTTTATAAAAATTATATACAGTTTAATCTTAGTTTTAGTTACCTCAACAATATTATTTTCTTTATACAGTGGATTTTCTCTGTCTGGTTCACCATGTGTGTCATCTTGGTTCTTCTTATCTTCCTGTTATTTCAATTGAAACACATTATGTTATGTTAATTATATTTTTTTCTATAAAATGCAGAATATCTTTATAGTTTAAGATAGTAATTGTAAATTGTACCTGTTCAAGATCTTTCTGGTTTTCTGTCTCACTCTCCTTGTTATCAGACTCTAGTACAGGAGGTGATATAGGAGACGTTGATTCATTATTGGTGCCACATATGTTGTCCTCTTTTGATCCTTCTTGTTCTTCTTGTCCTTCACTTTGTTGTTTTTCACATACTTCTTCTTCAGCAGTCTATTGAAAAGGTTATTTATAATTAATATTAAATTAATTTCAACTTAGAGAAAAGGTATGTAAACAAAATAATATACTTACTTTGTTATAGCAATCTCTCCATTTGAAAGTTGAAAATTCAGTCAAATCTTCAAGTTCTTCCTTTTTCTTTTCAACAGTAACTAGTGCTTCACAGATTGTTTTACAGTTGTCAAATGCCTCATTTTTGTCTTGAAGAAATGACTCTGCCAATTTTACACACTTGTCTTCCACAGAATGAACAGAAGTTGTTGGGCTTCCAATTGCAGATCTAGCAATATCACATACTAATCCAAATAGATGATTAGTTTGGACTTGTGTAGGAACTTCTTCAAGGGTTTTTACTAGATTTGTCTTCCCATAATTTATGAGTTGAATGTATTTCATTACATTCTGCATCATATCTTTTGGGACAACGTTTTGGGAAGACCCAACCCCACTGTCAACTACGTGTGGAATCTGTTGTTGAGGCTCCTGCTCCTGCTCCTGCTCCAGATTACGGACATATCTTCTGAAGATAAGTCCATTACCAAATATTCCCACATCTATCTCCTTATCTTCCCTAGCCTGGAGATGTGTGCTTGTCCAGCCTTTCATTAATGGGAATGTGCGAGGAACTGAACGTTTGGCTTGTAAAACTCTATCCATATAGCAGAGCTGCATATAAAATACATATCAATAACAATTATAAGCTATATCAACTACTTATAAAACATTATGTCAGCATTATATTCACTATTAATACTTTAATGTGAAACGTAAAACATACCATGAGCAGAGGAAGTGGTCCTGCAAAAGCATTCATCTTTTTCTTTGACCAATTTTCCTTTGCAAACTTCAGAACAGACAATGTGTACGAACACCAGTTGACATTTCGAATATTGTCCAGATCGTCAACTATTTCCCCAATCTTAGACTTTATTGTTCCACATGTTGATGGCTCAATCAATGCTGATTCTAAAAGTAACAAGAACAATCTTTTGAACCATGGCCCTCCTTCACTATCTTCTTGATGGAGCTGGCAGCGGAAGCGGGTGCATAAAACAAATCACATAATTATCAGATCTATTTAGCAGATTATTTAGACAAAAGCTATTCGCGCAAATTTCACATGTATCATGCTCATAACTTGAATCAATCATGTTTTAGAATATAGAAACCTAAAACATGCTTTTCTACGGAGCAGGAAAAATACCTTGTTTAATTCTCCAAAGAATTGAAGATGGCTAGCGACTTCTCCACGTGATGCTTTGAGTACTAGACCACAAATCTTCTCTCTGGTTCCCGAACTGTACTCTAATATCAGTGTGGGCTGATCTTACTAGAATACTAGGACTTAAATAAAGAAGACAGAAGAAATCCTTTTTGAAACAGGAGAGGAATTCGAAAATTCCTACAGCTTGTGAGAGCTGAAATTTTCGAAAATTTTAGCAAATAAAATTGTGTTATTTCTGTCTCCTTTATTCTCCTATTTATATTAAGTTCCTTTTGGGCCCAGACAGGGATCTATGGAAGGCTTTGGATATGGGCTCATCCAATTTACTTTTACTAATTAAATTGAACCCACAATTTAATATAAGTTATAATTGGAATATTACGAGCAGCCACTACAGAAGTAATATTGAACTCTCCCCATCCAAATCCGAAATTACAAGTAATCCGGGTTTCCGTTTATCTTTCATTTCCCGCGCTTAAGATTAAAATGTCCATTAATTAATTAATGTCTGCTATTGACTTAATTAATTAACTTCTTATTAATTCCAAGAGTGGACTCAGCATGAAACACTTATTTATTATTCATAGAGTAATCAAACTCCAACTAGCTAGGTTCCGAATAATAAAACCTTGTTTCGCGCTCCTCTTGAGGACATTATCAAACGAGACTCACCTCGTGCACGATTCAATATAATAGCAATCCTAGCACCGCTAGATATCGATCACCACTGCCCAATATATCAGGATAATTGGGCTATGAAAAACCCGCACCATTTGATAAGTCAAAGCAATGCATAATCAATACCGTATGCTCAATGCTAACCTACATTGATTAAGAAATAAATATTTATCAAGACCTCGCCTTTCAGTAGATAGCCCAAGGCAAGTCTTGCTGTTAGATCCGTTCAGTGCTATACCACACCAATGTCATCTTATTTCAGTAAGGCTTAGAAATATACGGACTGACATTGCAACCTTTCTCGATGGGTAGTCTAATTCCATCTAGGTTGTGAAATTCATATTTTTCTTTGTTTAGAACTGACCGTATTACCTTAAAGTGGACGACGCCCACAACCGGTCTACTAAAACAAAGACTTAGACTTTGTTAAGTTAACTTATACATTTAAACATGCATTAACATCCATTAAATGTAAAACATAACAACATTATGACAAAAATAATCTGTTTTATTCATTGGAAAATAAAACAAGAGTTTTACAGTATTCAATCACTCGAAACGTGATTTCTAGTATACAAACTCTAACAATCTCCCACTTATACTCAAAACACTTTCGAGTATACAAAATGTGCTAACGTCTAAATCTCCCACTTATACTGAAAGCGGATTGAGGTCTTGAATTAGTCGAACTCCCATTCCTTCAACATGGCTTTCATACGGCTTTACCGCTAACGCCTTCGTGAAAGGATCTGCCAGGTTGTTCTCTGACTCAATCTTGACCACTTGTATGTCTCCTCTCTGCACTATATCTCGAATGATATGATACTTCCTCTCTATGTGCTTGCTCGCCTTATGAGCCCGTGGTTCTCTCGAATTTGCCACAGCACCGGAATTGTCACAATAAACGGTGATGCTCTTGGGCATATTCGAAACCACACCTAAGTCCAGAAGGAAATTCTTAAGCCATACAGCCTCCTTTGCAGCCTCCGAAGCGGCCACATACTCGGCTTCCATGGTAGAGTCTGCAATGCATTTCTGCTTTACACTCTTCCAAATTACGGCTCCACCTCCTAAGGTAAACACATATCCGGAAGTTGATTTTCTCGAATCTAGATCAGCCTGAAAGTCTGAATCTGTATATCCTAAAGGACAGAGCTCGGCTGCATTGTAAACTAGAACATAGTCCTTAGTCCGATTAAGGTACTTGAGTATGTTCTTTACGGCAGTCCAATGTCCTTGGCCGGGATTTGATTGATATCTTGCTACCATGCCAACAGCAAAGCAGATATCGGGTCTAGTACAAAGCATAGCATACATGAGACTACCAACTGCCGAGGCATATGGTATTCTTCTCATCTCTGCTATCTCAGATGCTGTCTTAGGACACATCTCTTGAGACAACTGGATGCCATGTCTAAAAGGTAGGAAACCTTTCTTGGCATCTTGCATGCTAAAGCGTCTAAGTACCGTTTCGATGTAAGATTCTTGGGATAAGCACAACATTTTCTTACCTCGGTTCCTAAGAACCTTGATACCGAGAATGTGTCCCGCATCACCCATATCTTTCATCTCGAACTGGCTGGACAACCAAGTTCGCACTGATGACAACATCTTTTTATTGTTTCCAATTAGAAGTATGTCATCTACATACAAAACTAAGAACACAACATTTCCTTTTTCAACCTTCTTATACACGCAGCTTTCATTAGGGCATTTTTCGAATCCAAACTTTTGAACAGTTTGATCGAAACACTGGTTCCATGATCTAGATGCTTGCTTGAGACCATAAATGGCCTTCTTAAGCTTCCAAACCATGTGTTCCTTGCCCTTCACTACATAGCCTTCGGGTTGTTCCATGTAGATGGTCTCCTCAAGACTCCCGTTTAGAAACGCAGTCTTAACGTCCATCTGCCATACTTCCCAATCCATGTAAGCTGCTATAGACAAAAGTATACGGATCGATTTGAGCATGGCCACTGGGGAGAAGGTCTCATCGTAATCGATACCTTCCTTTTGGGTATACCCCTTAGCCACTAGTCTTGCCTTGAAGACTTTAACTCGTCCATCGGGTCCACGTTTACGTTTGTATATCCACTTGCTCCCAATGGCAGTACAGCCTTCGGGTAGGACAGACAAATCGTAGACGTCTTTGTCTGACATAGATTGTAGTTCCGAATCCATTGCTTTCACCCATTCGCAATGATCGACATCAGCCTGCGCCTCTGCAAAATTCCAGGGATCCAGTACATTGCTGTCCGAGGAGTGATCCATACACTCACCCAAACCAATGTATCTATCGGGCTCATGAGAGACCCTCCCACTGCGGCGCGGCACTACAATATCTGGAGTATTAGTTGAAGTTTCTGGAATTGTTGTTACACTTGGTAATTGTTCTTGGTTAATGGAAGTTGAAACTTGAGTTAGCTCTTCTAGAGCAATCTCACTGCTGGACTTATGATTCATTATATAGTCTTCCTCTAAGAATGTGGCATGAGTGCTCACAATCACTTTCTGATCTCTGAGACTATAGAATTCATAAGCTTTCGTTCCTCTAGGGTATCCTATAAACACGCAAACCTCAGTCCTTGATTCCAGCTTAGTTGGATCCTTTTCCAATACATGAGCCGGACACCCCCATACTCTGAGATGTTCTAGATTGGGCTTACGCCCATTCCACAACTCATATGGGGTAGTAGGAACAGATTTAGAAGGTAAGACGTCTAAGAGATAGTTTGCAGAAAGCAAAGCATGACCCCAAAACGAAACAGGTAACCGTGCATAACTCATCATCGATCTGACCATATTTAATAAGGTCCTATTCCTTCTTTCAGCCACGCCATTCTGCTGGGGTGTGCCCGGCGCAGTCGTTTGGGATTCAATCCCAGCTACCGATAAATAGTCCAAAAACTCGGCACTTAGGTATTCGCCTCCGCGATCAGATCGCAGGCATTTGATACTCTTACCATGTTGCGTCTCTACTTTAGCCTTAAACTCCTTGAACTTGTCAAAAGTTTCAGACTTGTAGCGCATCAAATAGATGTATCCGATTTTCGAGTAGTCATCTGTAAAGGTGACGAAATATCGAAAACCGCCCTTTGCCTCGGTTGACATTGGTCCACACACATCAGTATGAATGAGCTCAAGTACTTCTTTGGCCCTATTCCCCTTTGATCTAAAAGATCTCTTAGTCATCTTGCCTTCGAGACAGGACTCACACTTCGAAAACGGTTCCTTCTCAAGACCTTTAATAAGATCTTGATTAACCATCGCATGAATCCTTCTTTCGTTGGCATGACCAAGTCTAAGGTGCCATAAGTACGTTTCATTCATTGAAGTTGAAGGTTCTTTTCTTTTCTTAGAAATTTTCGATGTAGCATTGAGTTCTGATTTACGTTGATTAAATTGTGTAGAAGTGATCGTGTACAGATTGTTTTCCATGATACCGCGACAGATATAAGAACCATCTTTCTTAATAACGCAATTGTCATTAAAAGAAATCGAATATCCATCATAAGACAATTTAGAAACTGAAATTAAATTTCTTCTAAAAGAGGGTATCAACAAAACATTCTTCAAAATCAAAAATCTATCACTAGAAAAACGTAAATAAACGTCTCCCACTGCAACGGCCGCCACTTTCGTAGCGTCGCCCAGCTGGACCTCTATCTCACGATCATGTAGCCGTCTTGTCACCTGCATCAAGTCAGGATCAAAACATATATGATCAGTTGCTCCAGTATCAATAACCCAAGTATGAGTAGATGTCAAAGCCAAACATGACTCGACTACTAGAGCATGGTGCATACCTGTAGCCTTGCCCTTTTTAGGACAATCTGGCTTCCAATGACCTTTCTCTCCACACTTGAAGCATTTTCCAGTTTGCTTCTTGTCACCCCGCTGTTTCTTCTTTCCCTTAGCATTGTTGACTGCTACTTGGTTCGGTGCCTTTTTCTTTCCTCTTCTAGCCTTAGAGCCAGAGGAATTAGGCGCGATACTCATCATAGCTACTTTAGCTTGAACCATAAGGTCCTCCGCCGACTGAAGTTCAGTCAGCAACTCTGCTAAAGTATAATTCCGTTTGTTCATCTCAAAGTTGAGCTTGAACTGCTGGAAGCTAGGGGGAAGACTCTGAAGGATTATAGTAACCTGGGACTCGGGATCGATCGTCCCTCCCAATACCTCAATCTGGTTGAGGTGACTCATCATCTCGAGGACGTGTTGCCTCACAGACGAGCCTTCCTTCATAGACTTCGTCATGATACTCCGAAAGGCTTGAGACTTAGCCGTTCGATTCTGAGTACCAAAAAGATTTGCGAGATTTGTCATGATCTCGGCGGCAGTTTCCATGGCAGAATGCTGATGCTTGAGTACTGATGACATAGAAGCCAACATGTAGCACTTAGCCATCTCATTCGCCTTATGCCACCGTCTATGCGCATCTCGCAATGCTTGGCTGGCACTAGCAGCCGGGACAGCTGGGCGTGGAGTAGTGAGTACGAACTTGTACTCTTCTGCTGTGAGAACGATATCCAAGTTTTGTTTCCATTCGATGTAATTTTGGCCTTCGAGTTTGTTTTCTTTGAGAATGGCAGAAAGAGGATTAAAAGACATCTTGACGGATTTTATTGCACTGCAAACAGAAGATTTTACTATTTGTCATAAACTTATGTAAGGAAATTGAGTAGATTAACCATAAAACTTTTCAAAATCTTACAACAGCCAAATTAATAAATTGTACCCTCCTCTGGAGGTAAATACGCATTAAAATTTTGACAATTTTACTGGTCACAGCACCGACGCATCAATATCTTCCTCCTCTGGAGGTCAACACGCCTAATGTTGCCTAAGCATGACCATCAGATTTAGCATTACAGAATTTTATTTCTACAACACACTCCCATAACAATGTTTATGTGCTGATAATAAAACCAAGCTATCTCATAAATTCTGATTGAACCCTGAAACTTGTAATTCCTTAGGATTATTGTCCCTACTCTGTAGGTGGCGATAATATTAGGAATCACTTTCTAGTTCATTCTATTTATTATTTGAGAAGTCCGCCCTTATGAACTTACTGTTTTCGTAGGATTATTGTCCCTACTCTGTAGGTGGCGATAATATTAGAAAATCAGCTTCACAAAATTTGGCAGTCCAACCGATGGAGACCATATATAAACATTTAGTTCATAATTATCGCTTAGATATTTTAGTTATGGTTTTTCATTAATTATCCTTTAGCCTTAAGGCAGATTAAGACTAATTAAATTCTGTTGGCATTTAATTGACTGGATAATTAAATCTTTCATTATCTTTAGTATCTTAGTTTAGGAATTATTATTCTAGAATTTAATTCTTATTCATGTCATACTATAAGATATATCTAAAATAAAGTACATTATTTATAATCTTAATTAGACATGAAAAATTAAATTCATATAATTTCCAAGTTCAAGATTAGGAAGATGATTAATTATATTATTTAATGTAATCTTACATATATCTTATCTTATTATAGATTCAAGATATATTATATATTTAGGAAACTATTAAATTATTCTTATCTATATCATCTAGGATATAAAATATTCATAGATATAGAAAATAATCCAAATATTCCTAAAATCTAGGGAAATCTTCCCAAAATATTTTATTTCATTAAATAATATTATTTTTAATGATATCTATTAATTAATAAATTAAATAATCATTAAAATAATCTTTCGTCGATATCTAGTGATTCGAGGTTCGCACGAATCAACACGACGAAGATTTGAAGACTCCCACCGGAGACGCTCGCCGGAGCGGCAAGTTCGCCGCCCGACCGCCGCCGGCAGGCCGCGCCCGAAGGCGCGCGCTTCCTCCTTCCCTCGCGGCGAGCGTATGCCGCGACTCCCTCCGTCTTGCCGAGCATCCCGCGGCCACTGACCGCCATGCTCCGGCGAGCTCCCACTCAACCGACGGCCTCGCGCGAACCAGCAGCTGCGGCGCTAGGCGCAGCTGCTCTCGGTCGTGCATCGCCGGTGACGGGCGACTAGGGTTAGGGATTCTAGGGTTAGGGTTTATCCGGTAGAGCTTCGGCACCTCGGTGGTTCTCGGACGAGCCACCGTGCCTCATCTCCTCTCCAGCGACGAAGTCGATTCCGGCCTGGGCATGCGGTCGAGACCGGCGGCGCGCACGAGCCCTTGCTCGTCAGCGCGTCGCCGCTTGATCGTATCCCTTCGGCTCCTTTTTCTGTCGCGTCGAGTTCAATCGGGGCCGGCTAGGGTTTGCACGGGTTTCGCCGGCGGCGCGCGCGAGCCCTTGCTCGCCGGCGCGTCGCCCGATGCCCGACTCCCTCGGCTCCCACTCAATTCGACAACCCTACTTCGATTGCACGTAGTGCGATTCGTCCCGGCGCAAGCGCCGACGAATCGCACATCTCGTACGTTCGAATAATTCAAGTTCTATGATTCGAATGTTCTTGAGTTCAACATGCATAAACATAAATAATAAAACAAGAACACGCTTCGTAATCAAATAAGACATGCATACATGAATTTCGCGAAATTTAAATCCAAATAATCAGAGCCAAAGACTGGCTCTGATACCAATTGATGGAGCTGGCAGCGGAAGCGGGTGCATAAAACAAATCACATAATTATCAGATCTATTTAGCAGATTATTTAGACAAAAGCTATTCGCGCAAATTTCACATGTATCATGCTCATAACTTGAATCAATCATGTTTTAGAATATAGAAACCTAAAACATGCTTTTCTACGGAGCAGGAAAAATACCTTGTTTAATTCTCCAAAGAATTGAAGATGGCTAGCGACTTCTCCACGTGATGCTTTGAGTACTAGACCACAAATCTTCTCTCTGGTTCCCGAACTGTACTCTAATATCAGTGTGGGCTGATCTTACTAGAATACTAGGACTTAAATAAAGAAGACAGAAGAAATCCTTTTTGAAACAGGAGAGGAATTCGAAAATTCCTACAGCTTGTGAGAGCTGAAATTTTCGAAAATTTTAGCAAATAAAATTGTGTTATTTCTGTCTCCTTTATTCTCCTATTTATATTAAGTTCCTTTTGGGCCCAGACAGGGATCTATGGAAGGCTTTGGATATGGGCTCATCCAATTTACTTTTACTAATTAAATTGAACCCACAATTTAATATAAGTTATAATTGGAATATTACGAGCAGCCACTACAGAAGTAATATTGAACTCTCCCCATCCAAATCCGAAATTACAAGTAATCCGGGTTTCCGTTTATCTTTCATTTCCCGCGCTTAAGATTAAAATGTCCATTAATTAATTAATGTCTGCTATTGACTTAATTAATTAACTTCTTATTAATTCCAAGAGTGGACTCAGCATGAAACACTTATTTATTATTCATAGAGTAATCAAACTCCAACTAGCTAGGTTCCGAATAATAAAACCTTGTTTCGCGCTCCTCTTGAGGACATTATCAAACGAGACTCACCTCGTGCACGATTCAATATAATAGCAATCCTAGCACCGCTAGATATCGATCACCACTGCCCAATATATCAGGATAATTGGGCTATGAAAAACCCGCACCATTTGATAAGTCAAAGCAATGCATAATCAATACCGTATGCTCAATGCTAACCTACATTGATTAAGAAATAAATATTTATCAAGACCTCGCCTTTCAGTAGATAGCCCAAGGCAAGTCTTGCTGTTAGATCCGTTCAGTGCTATACCACACCAATGTCATCTTATTTCAGTAAGGCTTAGAAATATACGGACTGACATTGCAACCTTTCTCGATGGGTAGTCTAATTCCATCTAGGTTGTGAAATTCATATTTTTCTTTGTTTAGAACTGACCGTATTACCTTAAAGTGGACGACGCCCACAACCGGTCTACTAAAACAAAGACTTAGACTTTGTTAAGTTAACTTATACATTTAAACATGCATTAACATCCATTAAATGTAAAACATAACAACATTATGACAAAAATAATCTGTTTTATTCATTGGAAAATAAAACAAGAGTTTTACAGTATTCAATCACTCGAAACGTGATTTCTAGTATACAAACTCTAACACTTCTAACATAAGCTCTTCCACAGCTTTATGGCTAACATTTCCTCCTTCTTTTATTTCACAATGTTTGGCTATATCTCTCATGAAAGACGCATTACTTTTACAGTTAGCTCTGGAGTAATTTATCCTACCTCTCGGAAATCCATATACCAGCTCCACATCTTCCTCTGTTATACTAACACTTCTCTTATTATTTAACTTTATCTTGCAGTCTTTGTCATCAAAACATTTTACCAATTCAAATGCCAAATAGCTAGGAATGTAATCGACCTTGAAATGAAAAACATTCCCAAAACCCAAGTCTTTGACAGCATTAATCTGGGCCTCATTCAATTTACTTAGTGTTTCAATAAAATACAACGTCTTCCTTTTGACTAGAAGCCTTTTAGAAAAGAAATCACTTTTCTTTTTCTGTTCCTTAGCCTCCCTATACTTATCATTCTGTTTTTTGCTTCTAATCTCAGAAGCAATTAATGGTCTCTTGTCATTTCTTCTTTTACTTCTAATCTCAGATGTAATCAACTCATCCCCATCAATTGATGTACTTCTTTTTCTTTTTGTTGTGTTCTTTTTTTCTGGTTTTAAATCAAGTACAATAAAAATGTCAACAATTCAGTAATATAATGTCACCCATATAACTATCTTGACAACCATTCAAACAAGCTCACATTATGTCAATAATTATTGTATAAAATGCCAATATCACTATTTCATAAAAATATCAACAATACAGTATTATCATTTCAAAATTTATAGCAACTACAATCATACATATGACAATTGCCATCATACCCTATTGATATACTTTGTAATCCTCTGACCCTTCACATATGAATTCACATTTGTTTTTCATATCTATTTTATAGGAACCATATGACTATGTCAACAGCAATTCAAACAAGCATACATTATGTTAATATTTATTTTATAAAATGTCAATACTACTATGTCTACAGACATCTTTTAATGTCAATAATCATAAAAATTTAAATACATACTACTTAACCTCAGAAATATTCTGCTGCTGTTTTAAAAAAGCAAAACTCGAACTCATCAGATAATTAAATAATGAAACCTAAAAATAAAATCTTTTGAATAATCATACTGTGTTTTTCAAAAGTGAAATTGAAGTCATTCAATTAATAAACCAAAGAAATGTTTAACCTGAATGAGTCGTTTCAGTAATATCTGTTGATTTGCTGTTAACCTCCATTTCTGATATCGTTTTACCAGCAACGGTCGACGACACTGAATCACTTGTGTTTCTTTCTTCTGTTGACATTCCTAATACTCTAAATCGATTTAGAAACCTAGACAAGAGATGTAAATCTGTTAAACGAAGGGTTTGAATACTAGAGAGAAGCAGAAATTTCTTTGAGCGGTAATCTATGTGTGAGAGAGTAGGTGTTAGAGAAATATTTATTATTCTGTTTTTTTATGCCTTAGCGGAATAGTTCGTAGAGTACATGGTTTCTTTTCATCTGTTTTATTAGAAAAAAAGGCAGTTGACATTGTTAATATTTGAAAAAAAGGCAGTTGACATGACAATTATTTAGTTATTGGCATTACATAGAGTTTATTTATATTTTCTTTTTTGTTTTTCACGTTTGATTTGCTTTATACTGAAATGTATTGTATGACCATAATTCATCAATATCTTCAAAATATTGAGTTATCTAAAATTTTATATGAAACCTATTGAAAAACTGTTCACATTTATTTAGTTTTTATATGGAAACTATTAACATGTTTTTTATGATAATGATGCCAATACATATTTAAAATTAAAAAATGAAGAAAAATAGCTGTACATTTTTTTTAGTTAAAACAATTGTTTTTGAGCTGTTGACATAAAATTCAAGTTGTTGACATAAAATTCAAGTTGCTTTACTCATTTCATAGTTGATATATTATTATAGGCTGCGTAGTTCAAATTGATATATAATAATTGTTTTACACATCCATCTAAAAAACATGATAATATCAAATATTCAAACGAGTCTTTGTTCAAATCAAAATAAAACAACTGTTTACTTATTGGTTCTACGGCTAAACCATTCCTTTTACTTGTTCTGTAACGCAGATAATCTTTGTCTGTTTGCATTCATCCAGATGTTAGCATGGCATATCATATTCATACACTTCTTGTTGCTCTCTGATGTAAGCATTGCTTTGCAATATCTTCCTCTGAGTACCTGTAGAATTTTCAAGCCGCGTGGAGTAAAGCCAATATCCCAATCCCTTCCCTTCCTGCCAAAGTATGTCTCCATATGTCTCATCGTATAAACACCACTGTCTTCTTTATTGTTGCTTGTGGCCCAATCTAAAGGAATAACCTTGTAAGGAGACTTCTTTATATTCTGTGATAGATCTGTCATGTTATTCTCTACAAAGTATGCCTCAAACATATCTTTCTGCAAATATATAAACAACTAAATTAAAATTTGCATACAAAGCATTTTAGCAAGATACATAAATTATGTCAACAAAAATATAAACATAATGTTAGCTATATTAAAAAAGCATACCAGTATTGCAACATCAAAGCTATACTTTTCCAAGGGATTCTTGTCTCTAGGTGGTTTGGCACTATCAATTATCTCAATTTTGTTCATCCTCATCCAGAATACCACAAGATAGTAATAGCCACTTTTAAAAATAGGGAAGAATACCTGTATTGTATGTTAGATAAAATTAGAGAAAAGAATTTGACAACTCCTGTAGAAAACTATGTAGGTGAAACTGTGAGATCTTTGAACAAAAATAAATTTGTTACCAAATCAATCTTTCTCCAGTCGAAATCTTCTATTGTTCTAATCTCCTGTTCAATTCGCGACACAAAGTTATTCTGGGATTGTAATGGATCCCAATGAGGCTGCCGATTTGTTATATTCAAATACTGCATTTAACATTTTTTTGTTAGTGAAATTTATCATCCAAATAGTTGACACAGAAATTTAGATTACTCACGCATGGGGATGTTGTCAGAAACAGGCGCGAAGGTGATGATTTTGCCCTTTCTCTTTCCTTGTAGTTCAGGTGTGCTGCCCATACATCAATTACACCTGTACTGATTTCTGAATGGGGTTTCAGAGATGAAAACACTCCTTTGCTTGCCCAAACAAAGCCATTAGTGTAGACACATAAATCACTGAAATGAAAGCGTGCAGAGAACATTTAAATATCATTCATAAATTATGTCAACTGTATGTAAATATAAAAGGATTGTAGAGATTATTCAAAGAATTAAATTATGCATACTCTTTTGTTCCTTCAGTTTCTACTATGTAGTAGTACATATCTCTTTCGTCTGGGTTCGGGGTTGTTTTCATATGTACAGCTCGTATTTCAAATGGTGAGCGTAGCACTGGGCTAGGACGTATTTCAGCACGAGTCCGTTTCTCTCTAGCTTCAGCCAGTGGAATCTCAGAGATCGGAACAGGGTTCAGATGCTGTTGTCATTGAATTTAATGTTAGTTGCAATTACAAATCATGTCAACTATATTACACTAACTGTTTCAACAACTAATATGATTATGTCAATTACACTACATATCATGTCAATAACTGTGTCAATTACATTTTAACAACTATTACAAGCAATGTAAACAATAATTCATTCATTTTTTTACCTTGTAAACAATCATTCTTCTTTCCGTGTTTTCAGGAGTTTTTTCTTTTTCCTCATGCATCTTATCTTTCCCTTTATGTTCTTGTATTTGTATGTTGGATTCAGGAGGAGTGTTATCCAGTGTTTCAATACCCTCTCTCATCATATACTCAACAATTGAGTATGCAGCTGCATCCTCCCTGTCTTCCTGAAACTCCATGCTATACCATGTCAATTATATTTTAATCTATGTCAACTATGATATCCACAATGTCAATAACTAATATAAAATCATATAAAAATATTCAAGAGTTTAATACAATTATTATAAACTGTACCTGTTCATTTATGATATCAACAATAACATTTGTTGCCTTGATTGCTTCTTCATTGTTGCTGATTTCAAAGTCAATACATGCTTTTGATAATAGATGCAAGGCATTTTGTGTTCTTAAGTCTATATCAGCTTCATCTTCTGCTTGAATTTCAAACTCACTTTTCCTATTCTCAAATCCTATAATTGATGCTTCAATATTGACATGTGCAGGAGATTCATTTGTTGGTGATGTCCTATCAGCTTCATCTTCTGCTTGAATTTCCAACTCACTACTCCTGTTTTCAAATTCTATAAGTGATGATTGATTATTGACTTCTCCAGGAGATTTAGTTGTTGGTGATGCCCTATCAGCTTCAACTTCTTCTTGCATTTCCAACTTAGTTCCACTGTTCTCAGATTCCATAATTGATTCTTGAGTATTGACATGTCCACCATATTCAGTATTTGGTGATGACCTATCAGCTTGAACTTGTACTTGAATTTCCATCTCACTTCGTCTGTTCTCAGATGCTAAAACTGATGCTTGCTTGTTGAAATGCTCTGAAGCATTGGCTTCTTGTTGTTGGAGAGATGGGTATGTTGTGTGTGGAGATCCTAATACGGCTGTCAAGATAGGAGAGTTTGATTCATTATCACCATCACACATCATGTTCTCCTTGCTTTGTTCATCTCCTTCAACAGTTTGTCTGACCTCTTCAGGATTATCAACTGGTGATGTAGGTAGATTTTCTCTATTTCTTTCTTCTACAGCCTGTTCAAAAATTATTTCAACAATGTATCTATAAAATTATGTATTAATTTAAATATAGGTTGATTATGTGCTTACTTTATCGAAGAAATCTCCCAATCTGAAAGTTGGAAATTCATTCAAATCTTCAAGTGTTTCGTTTTCTTTTTCAGCATTCCGTATTGAGTCAAATATCGCTTTCCAGTTATCAACAGCAACATTGTCGTCTATATGAAATGACTGGGACAAATGCAGAAAAGTGTCTCTCTCAGATACAACCGGAGATTTCTGGCTTCCAATTGCGCTTCTAGCAATGTCACAAACAAATCCAAATAAATCATTATTCTTGATCTGTGAAGAAGCTTCTTTGAGGACTCTAACAAGATTGGTCCTTCCATCATTTATCTGATTGATATATTTTAAAACATTTTTCACCATATCTGATGGGAGTATGTTCTGAGAAGAAGACCCCACTCCACTGTCATCTACATCAACTCTTTGTTCTCCATTCTCTTGCTGCTGCTCTTCATTTCGAATGTATCTCTTCTTTACGTTTCCTAAACCAAAAACTCCAGCACTAATCTCTCTATCTTCTCTAGCCTGAAGATGCTCACTATTCCATCCTTTCATTAATGGAAATGTCCGAGGAACAGGACGCTTGTCTTGTATAACTCTGTCTAAGTAGCAGAGCTGCATATGTTAAAAAATGCATGTCAATTACTATTGTGTCGTGTCAACTAAATACAAAAGCCACTTAAAATAACTAATACAACTTATGTTAATTATAGTACGAGCTATATCAACAACACACACAACCTAATGTAATTATGTTAATAATCAACAATGCAAAATGTAAAACATACCATAAGGAAGGGAAGAGGTCCAGCAAATGCATTCTTCTCTGTGATTGACCAATTTTGTTTTGCAAATTTGAGAACAGATATTACATACGAACACCAATTTACATTTCTCACGTTATCCAGATCATCAATTATCTCTCCGATCTTAGATTTTACCATTCCACATGTTGATTGCTCAATCAATGTTGATTCTAGCAATAACAAAAACATTGCCTTAAACTGCCTTCCTCCTTGAAGATCATTCAACATAACTTTTAAAACATCGTTATGGTTCACACTTTCTTTTTTCGCACCACATTTCTTTGCTATCTTCCTCATGAAAGCTGCATTACTTTTACACTTATCTCTAGAATAAGTAATGTCACCTCTTGGGAATCCATATACAAGCTCCACATCCTCTTCAGTGATATGAATTTGTTTACCATTGTTAAGATTTATCTTGCACTTATTCTCTTCAAATTTTTTTAATAATACTAATGCTAATCTGCTAGGAATGTAATTAATCTTGAAATGTAGGACACTCTCGAAACCCAACTCCTTCACAGAATTAATCTGTTCATCATTCAGTCTGCTTATTGCATCAACAAAATACATTGGCTTCCTTTTCACTAGAAGCCTTTGAGATAGATTTTCAGCAATAACAATCTGTTTTCCATCTTCTACACTTTTCTTTTACTTTTTCTTAACAATAATTAACTCTTTCTGAGATACTGAGGTACTCCTTTTTCGCTTGGATGTTCTTCTGTTTTCTGTTTTAAAATCAAACATAATAAATCTATATCAATTATACAAAGTATCATGACAATAACAAGTGTACTCTGTTGACATCAAGTGTGTGTATATTACTAAAATTATTTCATTAGATATACCAATCACAATTAACAGAATTTCAGGCATTAAGTATGCTCTATCATTAAAAGGTATTTTTCATATATAGTTAGAACAATTATATTATTACTATTATGTCAACAATTAAAGGTGACATAACCTGTTGATTATCTTATAAAGTTTATGGCAATTATACTCTGTTTATATAAATATGACTATGTCAACTATTATTTAAACAAGCTTAGAATATGTCAATAGCTATTGACATACTACTACAACCATACATATGTTTTCTACAGCCATCCTAACAGCCATTGAAACAAGCATACCCTATGTCAATAGTTGTTGACATACTACTAACAGCCATCTTAACAGCCATTGAAACAAGCATACCCTATGTCAATAGTTGTTGACATACTACTAACAGCCATCCTAACAGCCATTGAAACAAGCATACCCTATGTCAATAGTTGTTGACATACTACTAACAGCCATCCTAACAGCCATTGAAACAAGCATACCCTATGTCAATAGTTGTTGACATACTACTAACAGCCATCCTAACAGCCATTGAAACAAGCATACCCTATGTCAATAGTTGTTGACATACTACTACAGCCATACATTTGTAAGTTTTCTACAACCACTCTAACAAGCATACAATATGTCAATATTATTATGTCAATACCTATTCAAACAAGCATACACTACTTTCATTACTGTCAACAGTATATTATTATAGCTATGTCAATAGCTAGTATAAAATGTCAATAATCTTAAAAATTTAAACAAATCCTTAACTGGAAGATGAAGATTCTTCTCTTCCTTTTTTTACAGCAGCAATTTTCGTTGGCATTTTATCCGATTCTACAATCGCAAATCAACAAAAAAATTCAGCAAGTATCGAATTCATAAAAAACGAAATCGAGATGTTTATTAAAACACCAAAATCAAAGCAATATACTTAAAATATGAATCAATTTCTTAACCTGAAGAAGTAGCTTCATGCGTTGCCGATTTTGACTGTTGTTCCTCAACTTCAATCGATTTTTCAATCGATTCTTTCCGATTTTCCTCTTCGTTCGTCATTTTGATCAGCGAGATTTTCAATGTTTTTGGTTTGAATTTTGAAAATCACCGAGTTGTTGCAGATTTTAAAGGATTCGAAGTGGATGAAGATCAGCGAGAGAGATTTTTGACGAGAGATTTTAGAGTTTGAAATCAGTTTGGATGTTTCATGCTTTTTCTATTTATGAAATTACAATTTTACCCCCTTGTTGACATAATGTTGTATTTGTTGCCATTTTGTTTAGCTTGTGGATTAGTGGCCCATATTGCATCTCATTTCTCAATTTAGCTAAATAATCTCAACCTAACAAGACCCTATATATATGAGTAATAAATTTGGATAATTTTCCATAAATAAAAATGCACATATTTTTATGGGACGAACAAAAATGAAACTGCACATATTTTTATTGACGGAAGATAATATTAAATTAGCTATTTAAAACTATTTAGAACTTTTAGAAAAATATCTAATTAGACATTGTACGAGAAATTTAGAAATTATGAAACTAGATATTCCACTTATTATAGAAAACTTTAGAAAATATAATGAGTTCATCCACCAACTATAAATAGAACAAGAGATTAGATGAATCATGTGAGTATTCTCGTTGCCAGTATCTTTTTTTATTCTTCTCCTCTCCTCTTTTATTTTTATGGTAGATGTTTGGAAGTGCCATAAAAAAATATTTAATAATGATAATAAATTAACACTAAAAACCATCTATATATCGTAAAATAAAGTATAATACAATAATTAAAAAATAACAAAAAGAAAATGAGATAAATTAATCAATAGACTTTGTTGAACACTAAAAAAAACGTTAATTACCAAGGGATTTTCTGTCAACAAAATATCCATCGGAATTTACTGATGGATTACCAAGGGATTTGCCATTGATAACTTTCGCGGCGTTATTTCCAACGTCTTTGTCACGGACTTTGTCTGTTTATTTTACCAACTGATAATTTTCGTGGGTAAAGCTAATATTTTTTTAAAATAATTATTTTATAAATCATTACCGAGTGACTAATGCCGTCGGAAAACTTAAAACTGTCATATTTTAATAATCATTAATTTATGAATTAATCCGTAGGAAAATTAAAATGCTATATTCCATTTTTAATCATTAATTTATGAATTAATTTCCAAGAGCCAATATTCGTGGGAAAATTAAAATGCACTATTCCGCTTTTTTACTTTAACCCTAGCTCTGTTTGTACCGTTTCTACCGTACGTGAAATCAAATATTGCTCGGTTCTCGAGAAAATTGATATCTCCCATCAGTGAAAATTGTTCGGTTCTATATCTCCAATCTGTGAAAATTGCTCTGAAGCTTGTGCATTTTAACTGCGAGGAAGGAGAGAGAGCTGTCGTTTTTTCCCACACTGATTATATAGCGGTGATTTCTCTCTTTTTTTCTGCCATTTGCTTTAGGAATTCTCCACATTTTTCTGACAATTTTCGTCCATGAGTGTTGGTGTGCATTTTCTCATTCTCTATATTCAACTATGCAATTACCATATAGTTTGATGCATTTGATTTTTAGTTCAGAATTAGAGTTGATTTTGGGTTAAACTATGAACTACTAGTATACATTGCATTAGAAGGTTGTGGTGTTCACAAACATTTCTCATCGCCTGAAGTAGAATGCATATTCGGCAGAATTGCCCTTTTTTCATTGCATTAATTTATGAAAAACTCTCAAACTAGTAGAATCTATCAAGGCTATGGAAATCATTTCACATTGATGTGACTCTCATCTGCTATATGTCTCTGCGGTTGATACTTTGATTTGTACTGCTGCTAATCATTAACTTTAATTATGTTGGCAGACATTCTTGCTTTTGCTTGCTTTTATTTGAACTCTTTGATGCAACGAAGAATGAATGAGGAGAAAATGTCAGCTGTTTTATCAAATATAGATGGTTCATTCTATGATTTCTTTTGATTTTGGTGTTATAAGTTACATGTCAAAAGCAAGATATATTACACTGTCACAATACACATTTGTAATCATCAATTGCCCTAAGTTGGCTTGTTACATTAATGTTAATTTCTGTATCGCATAAATCACATGGTTTTGCTACTAACTCTTCTCATAACCTTTTCTTTTTACCCCTGTAGTCTATGCTTCTTCCACTTCAGTATTTCAACATTGGATGAATCCTTAATTCAATTTTTTCTAGTTTGCAGTTGCATCCTAAATTGCTGATAAATCTAGCATGAGGCTTATCAAAATTGCTCGAGTGGATTCACTTAGGCTGGACTTGGGCTTTTTCTTTTTTGGAAAATAAACCTCCCTCAGTCCCTCAAAACCACTGCCCATTTTGCAATTTTAGTTTGTGCCCCAAAACATTGCCCATTCCAGTTTCGGTGTATTTTCTCCTTACCATATAAACTTATTTACATATAACCAAGCCCTTACATAACACCTATGCACTTGTCTAACATTTATTAAAACCTGTGTAAAAAAGAAATGGACTGTGTTTGAAGAACGGATGTAGTACCATTTTACTTTGTGCTCATCTGCTACTTGCTTATGCTCCATAGGCAATGGACCAGGCTTCAGAACAAGGCTTAATTCTGATAGAAGGCTCTGGGCCTACTTATGCAACTTCCACGGTGAGGAACACTATGCAAAATATTGACTTTTATTACGTTCCGGCAATTGTTAACTAATATTTGAGATGACATTCCATTTCCCTTGAAAGAGAGATTTATGATACTCATACGAAGTAATAGTATAACTCTTGTAGTTAAATTAACAATAATCAGAATATTTCACGCTGCTTCTTTCTTATTTCTAGCTGCGTTTGTCTTTTGACATGTTTTTAACTTATAACACCATTATATATAATAAGGTAGAATAGCCATGCCACTAATCTACTTCCATTTCTTCTCATCACAACAAAGCAAAGAAATTCTATTTCTTCTGAATTTTGTTTAAAAGCAGTGGAATAATCAAGGAAAAAGAAAGGAAGAGAAGGACCTTTGAGAGAGAGAAAGGAAAGTGAGAGGATGAGCATACCTTCTGTTTTCATTTATGTGTATTCCTCTCATTAGACCTTGGTTTACCTCTAATTTCCAATCCTTTTCTTCTTCTTTCAATGCTGAGGAATTAACTGACATTGATGATTTTCTGTTGTTCTGGTTTACCTCAGGTTTGCTGATATTGAATCTTATTGATGAACCAAGGATCCGATAAATCCTACTTAGTATTTCTTTGACCACTGACTGCTTACCGGATTCCTGCCTGATTTTCTAGATAAGGTATGATTTTTTTATTGCTTATTGTATGAATGAAGGATCCAATCATTTTATTGCAAATCCCGCATTTCGTATTTGATCATCGGTTTTGTTTTGCTGCCTGATTTTATGGATAATGTGAAATTGAGCTTCACGGCACTCTGCTATTTGCCTCTTTTGTTTTGTGATTTTCTTATTTGTGAAGATCAAAGGAAAGGATAAAATAAAGTTGCAATTTTTTATGGGATTAGTGATGGACTCATGCAAAGATCATGAATTGTTGTATGTGTGGTCCAAGAGAATTTTTGGCTGTAGCAGCTCATATCTGAGTTGCCTTAGAACATTTACATGGTGCGAATACTCCTCTTATGGTTGACGTTGTGTTAGTTTGAACATCTGATTATTTGCGAAGGGCCGTTGTTCAGGTCATGAGATTTACGCATATAGTTTTGTTCTTAAACTAATATCAAGTGTAAGTTTGATATTCCTCAAATGCTAATTTTACATGTATAAATTAGTTACTATTATTTAGGCGAATGTGAAAGCTATTGCTGCAACAAAGGGTGATAATCCAAATTTGAGCAAGATTTTCATAGATGATGTTCTTGGAGGCAAGCTAGACAAGAAAAAGAGGATGATAGGGGCACGGAACTTTGCAAAACGCCTCATATGTAACAACTCGACACAAAACCCCTCAGTTGGCTTGGATCCTTCCATTGTAAACCAGATGCGAGATCAAATGCAACAAGAAGTGATGGCTAAAATGCAATAAGAATTTCTTAAGCATGGGCTGGAACTGAAAGAGATGATGAAGCGGTTCATGTCTAAGGAACCCCAACAATCAAGTCACACTGATGATGATGATGATGATGATGATGATGATGATGATGATGATGATGCTAGTTAAAATTGATGCCTCACAAACTAACTTAAGGAACCCCAACAATCAAGTCAAACTCCTTTTGTTGATGATGATGACGCTGCTGCTACTATATACTTAGAATTGGTGTCTCACACACTAACTTCTAAACTTCATACTCTATGTTTCTTTTTTATTCGTACAATATTGGTTACGTTTTAACGAAGAATTCTAAGGTTTATTTATCCTAATTCTCATTTTGATGGTCATTATTTATTGGTTATTGATTTAATTATATAGCTAGAAGCATGATATTGTACCGGCATGATGAAAAGGGAAATGGTGCTGATAAAATTTCTGCAATCATCAATTACCAACGGACAACTGACATTGGAAATTCCCTAAACCCTGAGCTAGATTTACCGAGGGATTTGCCATTGGAAATTGGGATTAAAAGAAATTAGCGTCGGCGCTTTTACTCATGGCTACTATCCCTTGGTAATCCCTTGGTGATGTTGTTTTCCAACGGATAAATTGATTTTACCCACGTATATTTCCCGTTCGTAAGTAGCGTGTTTTTTTGTAGTGGAAGCAATATTTTTACTAGCTATGCTTCCTAATCCTAACTACTAATATCCAATCATTATTGGCGCTAGCGGAGCATGCGGAGCATCTCATAACAAGCGTACTAGCAAATAAAATAATGTTAACCTTTTATTGAGATTCATTAACGAGACATATATTTGTTATTATATAGTTGTATTTTAGCATTACATTTTAATTCTTTAATATGAATTTGAGAATCATTTTTTCATTTTTTTTTCTAGTTTAGACACTTAGTACTCTCTTCGTTCCGTGTCATTCTACAAATGTGACATCTTTTATGAGACAAAAGGAATATTTTATTTTAATTAATATTTTAATCCTTTAGTATGAATTCGGGAACTCAACTTGACGTCGTATTTTCCATTTCAGATATTAGATAGTTTACATTTTGTTGTTTTGTTTTGTGGTTATATTTGTTGTTAGTACTTCCTCCGTCCGCCTTAGGAGTTCCTGTTTTCTATTTTAGTTTGTTCGTTATTAGGAGTCCGAATTTATTTTTACTATAAATGATAGGTATACATCACTTTCTACTAACTCATTCCACTCACATTTTATTACTATAAAACTAATGTATAAAAATGAGTCATAGGCTCGTACATTTCATTATCTTTTCTTTCTCACTTTTTCTTTATATTTCATAAACTCAGGCCGAAATCTAATGGGAGTGCTAATAGCGGACGGAGGGAGTACTTTTTTGCTTAATACAAATTTTTAGTTTAATTATGCTATAATATAGGTGTTGTTTTGTATTTTAATATACGTGACTTTCAAAATACTCCCTCCGTCCCACAATAGGAGTCAATTTTTTTTGTGGACACGAATTTTAAGAAATGTAAAAAATAGTAGGTTGGAAAAGTCAGTGGAATTTGAGACCCACTTTTTTATATTTTATTTTATAATAAAATGTGAGTGAAGTAAGTTAGTGGAATGTGAGACCTATTTATCATTTATGGTAAAAATAATGTGACTCTTATTGTAGGACGGCCAAAAAGGCAAAGTTTGACTCTTATTGTGGGATGGAAGAAGTATTATTTTATTTTTAATATTTTATATATTTATTTATAAAATTCACACCTTCAAATCAAAAAGTCCATGGATCCGCCGCCGCTGGAGATAAAGATCCATTGTAGAGTTGTGCACTTCATTTATCCGCCTCCCGATCAAATGTTGATTTTAGTTTATGATATTGACTCCGTTGATCATGCAAAGTTTTCAATAGTTGCTCCAAAAGCTCCTGCTAAGTGCTAACGTTGATCAATAAAATGCAGCACCCAAATTTTTTAGGAAAACCTAATTTTCATTATGCAATAGTTTAGCAATTTCATAGTACATAATTCTAGGTTTTTGTGACATAGTAAACACTGTAATTTGCAGCAGTCTACCAAAACGATGACTCAAGAGAAAAGAATAAATTCTAATTGAAACAACAGAAAATAAGCCACGTGTCAACAAGTTAAATGAGACAACAGAAAATAAGTGAAATGAGATGACTTGAGATTTAGAAGACCTTTTTTCATAATTTAATAAAGAACAAAAATATTGTTAACTAGAACAAACTTACTTGGTAAAATTCATAAACTTGAGAAAAAATTTCTGGAATACTGTGTTGGATGATGTATTAGGATAGAAGCTACAAACCCTAGTTGATGAGAACTTAGAGAAAGAAGAGATATCGACAAAAAAAAAATCTTGTATTTATATCAAGGGAGAATAGCCTTAAAAATCATGAATTTTTCCAAAAAATTAGTATTTCCCACAAACTTTAAAAGCAGTGGGAAATTTCATGAACTTTGATCCATCCAAGTTCATTGATTTTGGGGAATATGATTATAATTGTAGTTAGTATTCAAACGATCACGTTTTGCTATTTTAAAAACACTGCATTTATCCTATTTACGGAGGTTATGTGTAGGAGATTCGGTGAGCTATGTTACTTAAATTTAGCCTGAAAATTCATTTTATGGAAAATTCACACATCTATCAAAGTTCATGATATTTCCCACCGCATTCAAAGTTCGTGGAAAATACCAATTTTTTAAAAAAGTTCATGATTTTTAAGGCTATTCTCTCATATATTAATGCCAAAAACTCTATTTATAATATGTACACCCTTGCATTCTACTCTCTTGATTACGAACTTAGAAAAAACATTAGAAAACTTGTCTCTTCATTACAAACCCACAAACCAAGAAAGAACCATAGAAAACTTGTCTCTTCATTACGATCCCAGGAAAGAACCATAGAAAACCAGTGAAACAGCTTACGATATGCTTTATAGTGATTAACGAAATTTACATAAATTAATAAATAAATAAGAATTATTTGCTTGTAAATACATTAATTTTAATATTTTTTTATTTATCCTTCAACTTTATTTTTTGAATATGGATACATAAACTTTGATTTTTCTAATATTTCCCCAAAAACGGAAAAACAAAATTGGTATAATGGAAAATTAGAAAATACTATGTGACAATCAAAATAACTTCATTTTGACTTAATTAATTTCAGAAATAAAAATAAATTCCACCTAATCTTTCTCACCGCCCTTTTCTCTTTTTCTTTTACTCTCTTCATTATTCTTACAATATTGATTCCAATATTTAAAAAAAAAAACAGATTGCGGATGACAGTGCTTGAGCAATTTTGCAGAAATTGTCGTATCATTCCTCAGAGAGAGAGATTGATCAGCCATTGATGAACGACATTATTCAGAAATTGGAGATTACTTTAAAATAGTTTTATTTGCTGGGCAGAATGAGATCATTGTGATAGTATAGTTAGCTTAGCCGCAATCTGACTTTTAATAACCACACAATTCAAGAACTTCTTTTAACACAAGAAAAACAAAAGGTTAACTGAAAAATAATGTCATTAGCTGAAGTCCTTTTTCCAGAAAATGTGAGGGGAAATAAATTTTAATTAGTGAATGGGCGTGGAAACTAGTGTAATGGCTGACGGAATAAGAGAGTTTCCGAAATAATGGAGGTTAAGTCACGAGGGAAGAGAAATAGATGAGTACTGTAAAATTGTAAGTGTGATTTCACAAATAAAGATGTAAAAAATCTCAAAACGATGTCGGATATAAAGTCAGGAGGGAAGAGAAACAGATGAGTGTAAGATTGTGATTTCACAAATAAAGATATAAAAAAACGACATCGGTTGATATATTCTTCATCTTCTATAAAAATTTTCAAAGATTGAGATGATGACCCAATCTTAAAGAAAAATTAAGTCATCATTGTGATTTAAATCTGCCATAGATTTATTACATTTCATAAAAAATTTATGAACTTTGCTAGTCTCCAAATTAAAATTGATGGTACTCGAGAACATACACATAAGATTTATCTGTCATATATGTAATAGAATCGGAATTCAACAATAAATGTCATATAATTAATTTCTTAGATACTGTCACAAATGATAAGTATATTATGCAATAGTAAGTAGACCATAGTCATTATATTGTTGATTTAAAACTACGATAATATATACTCCATAAATTTTATTACAATGTCTTGATTGCCTCGGCTATGAACGACATAAATTTTATTGCATAATTGGTAAAGTACGAGAAAAGAGAGAAATGTGGTTGAAATGCTAGTAGTGTACAATGGAGCTTACATATATTTAATATCATATAATTATATTTATTGATATAAATAATTAAGTGTTTTAAGATGAATGAAATATATAATGACATGTAGTATTAAACAACACTGTTTTTATTAGAAATGGCAGATAACTCTTACGCGTATGTTCTCGAGTAACATCAATTTTAATTTGGAGACTAGCAAAGTTCATAAAATTTCTATGAAATGTAATGGCCGATCTAAATCGCAATGATGACTTAATTTTTCATTATAATTGGCATTAAACCTTATTGTAGTCATGCCAATCTGTGAAAATTATTATGGAAGACGAAGAATATATCAACTGATGTCTTTATGAGATTTTTCACATCTTTATTTGTGAAATCACAATGTTACCACTCATCTATTTCTCTTCCGACATGATCTAAATCCGCCGGCTATCCCTATTATCAATATATAGCTAGTAAGTGGGAATTCTTAAATTCAAATTGAGAAGGCAGTGAGTATATAACTACTTGATTCTTGCTATTGATTATCTGTTCACTTCACATTTTATTTCACTATAGCAACCCCTCTTGAGTCAAATTTACTAATTATTGCAACAATCCAAAAATTAAAGGAAATTATAACTGACTAACAACAAAAACAAAAATGAAGCACCTAAATACTCATCAATCAAAGTGAAGTCTTCTTTTGGTGCCTTTGCTTGTGCTTGCTGAATCATCAACTGCAAATGCCACATTGTCCAACACAACCGATTCTGGTGTCCCCAACTCCATAATTCCTTGCATTCTGCTATAGCATGACACTGCATTTTGCTACAAACACCATCTAATTCACATAAATCAACCAATAAAGTTACCAACTATTTGATATAGTACAAAGCAATAAACTCACCATATCATCATCATCCCAAGAAGGAACTTCATCAAACTTGCTCTCCAATGCTTCTCTACTCATACACTTATCATGCGCTGCCATAACCGCCGCGGCCGCAACCACAGACGGCCGATGCCTTGCCACATCAATATCTGCACCAAAAAACACCATTCAACAAAAAAAAATTTAAATTTAAAAAAAAAAAAAAAGTGTTGGTAACTCAAATACCTTCCATTATCGATAAAACGAGACGGTTGGCTTTTCCGATCAAATCTCGATGATCACTACGTTTCACAATAAATAAGGCGGCAAAATAGTCGAAGAAGATAAAAGGAGTGACCATGTGCATCCTCCATTCCAACGCTTCCAACACTTTCAATTCCACTTTCTTGATCGAATTCAATTCAAATAAGTAGTTCCTCTCTCCGACGTGCTCCCCTAAAGCCATCGCCTCGAACTCCTCTTTTTTCGCAGCCAACGACAAGCATGCTATCACCACAAGCCGAAGCATCACCCTGTGCTCCACATCCTGTCCTTCAAAAAATCATCCATAAGCAAAAAAAAAGAAAAAAAAGACAAGAATAATGTACTAATGTATACTGACATTAACCACGAAACGTGCAAGAAAACGGTCGAAGTAGAGCGCTGATAGATACGCGGTGTGCTCCGTGTACTCAAATTCAACCCTTTTCTGCAACAGAGTAAGATTTCAAATTTTCAATTCAATCATAAAAGAAGAAATTACTAATCAGTGATCAAGAATGAGAGAAACAGACATGAAGAATCCATTTGATGATGTCTTTGCGCTCGGATTCAAGCCACCAGGCGGCCGTCAAGACAGAATCGGCGTCGGCTTCGGATTCAACGGAGGTCTCGCTTTGCAGTAGCGTTTCGATGTATTGGCGGTCGGAATCGGAAATAGAGCAGAAGCCGTCGTCTTCTTCACGAGGCTGTGAGCTTCCGGAATCCATTTTTTTGGGGGTGTGTTTGTTAAAATTTTTAATGTTTCTTGACTTTTATAGAATTCTTGGAGAATCTTGGGAGAAAATTTATGTATATAGTTAGGAAATGAATGAATTGTATTTGTATAGTATGGGCTAAAGATATTGAGGATTTATAAACTTTCCAACGCTACATTAAAATGAAGTCATGAACTTTCCAAAAGGCGTCACTCGAATCTTATTATTGGAAGAAAATTGAGTTACTCCTGTTATTTCAAAATTTTATGGGAAGACTATCGAATAAATAAAATAGATTAAAGGGCAAATTTTTTGGTACAAATAGTATGGCTAATGTAATTACCCAATTTAATCAAATTAATACACAAGGGATGTATATGCAGGTCTGAGTTAAAGTTGAATAGCTTGATAAATTTAGAGGATTCAGGTTATAAATTTTTTATCCAAAAAAAAATTACAATTTGATTATTCTGCACGCAATCGACCTACAATTCAAATAAGGTTGACCTCGAACTTGATACGCTGGCAAGGTGGGTTGAATTTAATGTACTATTATCTATTTTTGTCGTATTGCTTAACAACCGATTTGACATTTCAATGATAAATTTCTATAATAAAAATAAATATGAAAAAATCTTTCATTTTATATTTAAATCTATTACTCCTTCTGTCCCTAATAATTCATCACCATTTTATCCGGTACGAGTTTGAAGAAATGTAGTAGAAAGGGGCTGAAAAAGTTGGTGGCATGTGGGTCCTACTTTTACATATTAGTTGTATAATAAAATGTGAGTGTGAATGAGTTAGTGGAATGTATGGTCCACTACCAAAAATGATAAAAATGAAAGGTAACAAATTTTTAGGGACGGACAGAAATGAAAATAGGTTACAAATTTTCAGGGCGGAGGGAGTAGTTTGTAGTACTCCCTCCGTCCCAAGGAAGATGACCCCTTCCTTGGGCGGCACGAGATTTTATGCAATTGTATTTTGTGTGTTAAGAGAAGAGAGTAAAGTAAGAGAGAGGGAATAAAGTAGAGATAAAGGTGTTTCTATTTTAAGTAATGAGTCATCTTGGCTGAGACAAACTAAAAGGAAAGTGGGTCATCTTCAATGGGACGGAGGGAGTATCATTTTAATAGAGAAATGATATGCTACATACCTTATGTGGGCTCCTTATGTGAGCATCACTCTCGTTTGACACACGTTTAGCATTGGTCGTTTCGATTTATCTATTTAGTTTGACTCTAATACATTAAAAAATGTTATTACAATTTTTAATTTCACAAAATTCATAAAAATCAAAGCTTGATTTATTATTTTATTCATTTATTTGAAAATATAGAGAAAACCAGCAAATCGAGCTTTATTTTTATAAATTTTGTGAAATTAAAAATTGTAATAACATTTTTCAATGTATTAGAATCAAACTAAATAGATAAATCAAAACAAACAACACTAAACATGTGTTAAATGAGAGTGGTGCTCACATAAAGTATGTATATCATATCATTCCTCCATTTTAATATAATAGCATATAAATAAATTGAAAAGTTCAATATAGAAACAATTTTAATTAAAAAATGTGCTTTTACTTTTTTAATGAATGTATTCATGTTTTATTTTAACTTTTAAATTTTATATTAAATGTCCAGTTCATGATGCATTATAAATTAATTTTACAAAATTATTATTATTATTATTATTATTATTATTATTATTATCTTATGTTATATTTTTATACTATTAATAATTATTTATATTTGAGTTTAAGTTTATATTCTATTAATTTTTTATAATTAATTGCTTTACATTCAATAAATATTTTATACTGATCATATAGTATTAATTTTACCGTTAGCAATTTAATTAGCTCGATAGATTAGCCTGCACTTAATTAATCCCTAGATTAATCTCTTGACCCAATTGACATTCTAAAACAAAGTAATCCTACTAAACTACCCTTAATATTCACAACATCTCTTAATATTTAGTACCAGTTGTACTTCAATGATCCATCTTGCATTATTAGATATACCACTCTCTTATAGTAATTAATTATTAATTGCATTTATTTCTAATTTTTTGTTTTAGTAAATTCATTAAAATTAATTTTTATCTATTTTACATTGAAATAAATGGCATTTTCACTGATACTAATATTTTAATTCAACTAATTTCAGAAAAACATCAATAGTTGCTTTCTCTCAAAGATTGATTCACCTTCCGCCGGCGATGATTTGGAGGAGTCTATGACGGAATTTGAGAAAAAGGTTGTGGCATTGAGAAAAGAAGGTGAAACCTCGAAACTCTCAACAGTTAGGAAATGTAGTCCGTGAAAGTTGCCCAAAATTAAGTGAAATGTGTCGATAAGTAGATTTGGGTAAGTAATCATAAACGCTGCAGTTTTGGCAATTCATTTCTCTTCAATCAGTTTAGGCGATTGCTCTGTTTTATGCAATGATACATGTGCATTAATCATAGATTGTAATGTTGTTAGGCAGAGTAGGGATGAAATTGGAGTGTAATTGTAAAAATTAAAATGAAATTTACTGAAATGATCCTGGTATGTATGAACAGAACAAGCACAATATTATTATCAATGGCTACAGCTAAGCACCAAAAAATACAAGCCTCTTTCCTATTGTTTCACTACTCTTGGTTGAATCAACATGTGTTTATTCAGAATCCAAAACCTGCTGTTTACATCTCTCCTTTGTTTGCTACTAAAGATCTTCAGTATGTATTCCACTTTGCAGCTGATGCATTCAGAGCTGTCCAATTCCAATGTGAGTATAATATATGGCTGTTTGATTCTTGCTATACTTGGTTATATTGATTTATCTCTTGACTTATGCAGTATTACATGCTATCATCGTCGGAGCTTCTATCATTCTGCATGTTGTATCTGCTAAGCACCGGCAAAGGCGCTGCCGCTGATATTCTGAATGATCTTCCTGAACACATTGTAGCTTTGTCTTGCATTCTCCCAACATCTTTGCACACATTATCTAGTATCGAGAGAAAATCTCGTATGACCATGAAAATCCTCAAGGGATGAGCTTCTCTTTTCGCATCATCTCCGTGAAAATACTGTGTTACCTCTTTCACCAAGGACAAAGCTTTTCTCTCTTCAGCCTTGACCCTGGAAATTTCATCAGCAGCTTCTTCCAGAAACACTTTCATCGAGTCGACAAACTTGTCTTCCACAATGTTACTCTCGTACTGCAGCACCTGCCTGACTGTCTGAAATCCCTGTTCGAGCTTGGCTACATAGCTGCTCAGAACATCGGAGTCCATCCCTGCTGCATTTTTGACATTGCCAAGCTCTTTGCTTAACCCTGCTACAACCTGCAATCCTTCCTTTTTGAAATCTTCTTCATTGAATTTTAGATTGCTTTTTTGCAGCTGGCTTTCACTTCTTGTATTGGTGCCCGATCCTTCTGATCTGATAACCTCTTGGACAACGAAGTGAAGTAAGGTTGTCTTACCATCTTTTCCTTTTATGTCCACAAGTTTCAGCAAAGTGTCCAATTTGAAGGCTTTTGCATCACCACGGTTAGTACCACCGTTCATGTGATTTCCTGTCCGTAGAACAGCTTCAAGTAGTTTAAGAAAAAGGCGGCTATTCTTCAGTTCTTCACTGGCTTCCTGCTTGCATAAAAAACCATATATAAGACCATTTATGTGGATGACAAGTAACTGAGGTGAGCAGGTGCACAAATATGTAGCTCATGTTGTAGCAGCTAGTTAAACAGATTAATGGGTAGTACCTCTAGGGTTTGAAAAGACTTCCTCAAATACTTTACTTCCATATTGAAGTTTGCTTTAAAAAGCAGTGCCTCCACTCTTTTAAAGGCAAATGGAATATCAAGTATTGCCTTGAGGAATCGCTCCGCTGTGCCTAGTTTAGAGATCTCACCATTGTACTCTCTAAGTTTTATCTCTTCTTCCTTGCTTGGTGCCATCTTCACTAAAGTCTCAAAAAGCTCTGGACCTAGTCCTTCTTGATTTCCTGTAGCATCAAAACAGATGTTTTTCCATTTTATGGCAAGATATTCTCAAATTTCTCTGTCATATATGATAATTATGGGTTTTATATAGAAATAGAATATGCATTTCATGAATTTTACAAGCAAAATGATTCTGATCTTATTGAATAAATAAAACCTAAATATATATGTATGATAGGCATATGAAAGTTTATAATAAAACACAATTTATTACAGAATACAGTGCAGTAGAATTAGAACACTGTGTGCCTCAGCAACACTCCAATCCCTTGTCATGGACCTAGTGATGAAGTTTTTCAGCATCAAGTGCTTATCATCTTCACTTATCTCAATATGCTGCTATTCTAACTATCATATGCTTCAACTTTTTTTTATAATGAGTTAGCATGTGGGTTTTAAAATGTGGGCATATTGTTTTATTGAAATTCACTCTGATAGCTCGTGGCTGTGGGACCCTGCCAATTGCATCTTAACTAGAAATTGATCACACACAGTTTTATTCCTGATTGGTCCTCAAACCTTGATTGTTGATTCATATAGTTTTTACAAATGACTCGCTTGGACAGAAATCCTACAGTTAATGAGGTAATAGTTTCTTTTGCAGACACCAAAAACTTGAAGTCTTCTGTCTGAATGGACTTCGAATTTAAAAATGTTCTTTACATATCTAGTCATCTTTGTACTTTTCTGGTTATAGTCTACTTTTACCAAGTTCAAATTCATGTTTTCCTTAGTTACATGTATCTGACATCACGTTAACAGCTAGCTAGCTACTAACTTGTTTTTATTCCTGTGCTATAGAAACTGGAATAGGGGAAAGGGTACATACCATCTAACAGTGCTTCAGAGACTTCATCTCTTGTCACATTCAAAGCACGAAGAAGAATAGCAATATTCTGGGACTTCTTGGAATCTAGTATTCTGTTCTCCTGCTCAAAAGATGGGAGGACAAATTTCCTAGGTGCTTGTCTTGGTACTGGAGTCGCAGAATTACACCCAAATAACGACTCCATGGCACCCTCGTTCAACCTGTGGGCACACAAAAGAAATATCATAGAACCACTCTTAGTTCCTATAGGAAAGGTTTTAGTTTACTTACTGAAATGAGGTTGACTTTAAATGGTCCCAAACAGTGTCTCTGTCTGTAGTGGCCCGTACTTTGTCCCAATGCAATTGCTTCATCTTGGTTCTTGATTCCTTGCTCTCAGCATCAAACTTTTCTGGTGAACAGACACCTTTGTTAACTTCTTTGACATACCTTGTCTTCTCTGACAATGGACTTGCTTTCGGGCTAGGACTTTTAGAGCTTGACCTTCTTGTTTGCTTGAAAATAGGTGAAGAAGTATATGTCTTCGCCGCCGCATGTTTTCTTGTCATTGCTGATGGCTGGGGAGGTGGAGGTGGTGGTGGTGGTGGTGGGTGTGGAATTTTAAATGTTGATGCTTTCTGCTCATAATTGGCAACTGATCGATACTGTTGTATGACCGGCGATGGAGGTGATGCTGAAAATTTGGTCCTGCTAGGAGAAAGTGGCAGTGGTTTGCATGACTGTAACGGTCCCAAGGAAGTTGTTGGTTGTGGTGGTGAAGGCGGTTTGATTGATGGTGCATTCGCAGGCCTTGTATCTGGAGAAGACGCTGAAAATCGAGATTTTGGTGGAGTCCTCTTGGAATGAGGTAGAGGTTTAGAAGCAGGATTATCTGGTATGGCCTGGCTCACTGGGCTGGTTTTGTTGCTCACATTGTAGTGTTGCGAACTTGGGGACTCGTGACTTGGAGACATCTCTCGTGGGGCGTCAAAACAGGTATCTTGGCCCTCATCATCTGATGATGACATGGGTGGTGGAGAGCTCATTCTTGGAGGTGGTGGTGGCTTCGTCAATGGTGGCATTGGCTGAAGGTTGGGACTGGGTCTATAATGATTGAATCTTTTACCCGAGTTGAGCTTGTGGTACGGTGAGCCACTGGCAATGTTGGCTTCATTTACCAAACCGCTGGTGGTGGATGGCTCTGTTGTCTCAAGGCAGAGGAATGCAGGTGGTGGCACTCTTGATTCTTCGTCTATCCTCTGTAAATTTTCACCAACAAGCTCCTGGGACTCGTTGCTGTGGTGCTCTCGGCGGTTCTTACAGAGAAAGAATGCCAAAACTAACAGCATTCCCACCGTTACAAGTGTTGATACTATTATGATCACCAGTTTCTTGACTGGGTTGGGCGGTGGAGGAGCCTTGGCGAATGGACTCTCCACTGATGTACCAATGTCTGGCAAGGGCGGGGATTGATAGCCCTGATCGAATGCTGGAACTTCATTTGAGAACGGCTGGCCTTCATCCGGGATGTCTGGCATGGGAGGCGGAGGTGGAGGCAGCGGTGTTGAGTCCACCGGAAACAGAGGTTGGTGCAGAATTCTCCTGCTGTTGTGCTGCCATGTACACTCCGGGCAGTTTGATTGTGCTCCATCGATTACTTGGACCTTGAATGACGCAACGAGAGATATGATGAGGAACATTCTCAAGATATGATCTCTCATCTTTTGCTTCTCTTTTGGTTTACTCCATTTCTCAGTTTTGATCCTACATTTGAACGTGTGTGTGTGTGAGAGAGAGAGAGAGAGAGTTCTGAGGAGCAAGATGAAGTGATGTTATGAGGTAGTAGCAATGAACTTAGAAATGGCCTTCCAATACAAACAATGACAAGGGAAACCTTTCTCACTACTCCAGTAAAGAATCTAATTATGCAAGTACATAAAGTTCCTGTAGCATTTGCAAATTAGTTTTAGAATTATCTATTGTAATGAAGATTTAAGTACAAACTTATGCAGATGCTCTGTTTTATTGCTTCAATTTATTCTCTTTGGTATCACTGTCACGCTTTGAACGAAACAAGCAACACTAGCAATTAGATGCACATTTAAAAAAGATCCTTCACATGTGGCTTTTTTTCTAGCATAATTTATTTGGGAAAGTGATTTGGCAAGGAAAGAATAATTGTGTTGCTTGCTCACATGAATATCATAACTATGATAATAATGTATACTAGTTTATTAATCTTTTGTTCTGATTTATTTATAGATTATGAAAATTTATTAGGGTGGATGGATGTCCAATTGAATGCAACAGAGTGTGCCTAATTTGTCTTCGATCCGATCACGCACATTGATATGCTGCAATAAATCAAATCAAATGGTCTCATATTAGGTGATAAATAGGGAGTAGAATAAAATTGAACAAAATATTATTATAAGTAGAGGGGCGCTAATTTATTGTAGTAGGGTATAATCGCAACTCAAATTGTCTTGAGATTCATACAAATTTGCATATTGTTAAACAAAAAATTAGATATAAAATTAAATAAATTATTGCGCACGATTATACATAAATATGCATACGAGATTTACTGCTCCAAACTTTATTCTCTTTAAATTTTTTTTTATATATATAAAAAAAGACAATGCATTTCGTTGGATCAAACGTGCATAAACATATGTTGGTGTTACCTTACAGTATTGGTGTTCTATAATGGGAAGTAATAGAAATAAAGTTAAGATTTTGCTTCTTGTAATAGAAAGTTGAAAATTCCATGTTCATTTCCCACGTCAAGCATCATCCCATGTAATGCCTTTGCTTCAATTTCATGGCTTCGCACAACCTTATGGATTAGTGGTGCCTTTTATTTATATCACACCTATTCATATCAATAAAATTTAAAAATATAAATTGAAAAAGGGGTTTCATCACTTCCGTTACTATGGAGTAATAAGAAAGCAACAATTGATTTATAAAAAATAAAAGCTAATCAGTTTTGGATTATGATATTCCTAATTTTAAAAATTATTTGCGTCGTAATTTCTTCTTCTACTCTTTTACTTGGTTGGCCGGTTTGTATTTCTTCATTTGATGAAATGTGAACTAAAGGCTGCACTTTGGGTTCCTATTTATATGATATCGGCCTTCAAAGTATTTTGGAGCAACAATTTAATTTTTTTGAGCCCATGTAGGAAATATATTTGATCTTCCACACTTTTTTGCTCTTTTTTACTATACTTGATTTGCCTTCGCACCCGGAGCTTAGATCTTTTTCCTACCTACTTAGCAACTAAATTGCATGTAATATCTGTTTTAAGCACATTAAACCAACCAGTAATCAAGACATAAAACTCGGCTTATCAAATAGTTAAAGTAAGAGAGATGTAGAAAGAAAAAGTAATTGAAATACTGTTAATGGACAATGAGGCTCATCTTATAAGAGAGAAAAGACTTGCCAAAAATAAAAAGAGACTATTTTTGTGGGATAGATCAAAATGGAAAAAAAGAAGACTATTTTTGTGGGACAGAGAAAGTATATAGTTATATAGAGATCTGTTCTCCTGAGCGCCATTAAGTGAGCGATATAGAGGCGACAAATTACGTGGCAATGGAATAATAAATCTTCTTATTATTTTTTAATTTATTATATGTAACTTCATCCCTACCAAGTAACCACGCAGGTAACAAACCATCCCCAATATTCTGAAATCCGAACAGCAGATGTTGTCAGTTCACTGCATCACTAAGTTTATCTTGCCAGAATTATTGTCCAATATTCACCATAAACCATTTTTTCTCTCCTCGCCTCAATCTTTCATTCTTCCTTGCCAAATTTCTTCCTTGTTGGCATGCAATTCTCCACAAATCTCTTTTGATTCGTCTCCAAATAATCCCCAAACTTCATCCATGTGGATTTTATCATAACCGCACCAAATATTTTTGATTGATTTCAAGATTTAATTTGGGTTATGAGTTTTGCGCCTCACACTATGCAATTTTTCTGAATTTTTTAGGAGAAGAAAGAGAGTTGAAGAATTTTACATTTCTATGCAATTTTGAGATTCCTGAAATTGTGGAGAAGTTGTGATTTCTGAAATTGTAGGAGAAGCAAGAAATCAAAGGCTGAAAAATCAGGAAAAATGGAACTGCTGGGTTACACAATGTTGAAGGAGAATTAGATCCGGAGAAAAAAAGAAGCTTTGAGCGAAATTGTATGCCTTTTTTCGATTCGACATCACCGATTTGGAGCCCGTTGAGGAGGTCTTTGATGTGGAAGGGTGAGGAGGTCTTTGATTTGGAGCCCGTACGAGGTCATGATGATGCGTTGCAGAATATGCAACGGTGAAGCGAGATTTAATGAAGAGCTTCACTAATGGGGAGACAATTGCAGAAGGTTGAGAAATATATTGGATAGAGAATTGCAGAAGAAAGAGAAAAGAGATTACAGAATTGAAATACGGAAACAACTTAAAATCAGGCCTACGTGGCATGTAAGCGCTCACAGTCGCTCATATTAGGTGTGCAGCAGATCAGTTCTCTAGTTATATATATATATATATATTTCACATTAGATTTTATATAAATTTATTAAATATATTTTAAATATAATTATATTCACACTTACGGTATTTACCGAATTTTGGTATGTTGCGGTGTATGAAAATTCATAATGCTATCTTACCGAAATCTTTTAATAAGATATCATATCATACCGAAAATCACGATATACCAAATTTCGTTATTTTTGATATTTTTCCGCTACTATAAGACTGGTGGTATTTGATATTTTTTTCCCACCCTATACTCAACCACAAGAAATTTAAGGTCAATGCATAGCAGAACAAACAAATGCTAAATTATACCCCATCAGTGTTTGAAAATTCCTCCCTCCATCTAATAGAAATAGGATAATTGGGATAACGCGGATTTTAATGCGTAATTGCTAAAGTAAAAGAGAAGTGGAAAAAATAGTTGAAATAAATGATATAGTAAATGAGAAGGAGAAAAGGTTACTATAAATGGATATGAAATATTTTTATGGGGCGGACGAAAAGGAGTTTCAGCTATTTGTATGGGATGGCCAACGGAGGGAGTATAAACTTTTGAAAAAACACGAGTTTTATTGTATATTAGTAAGTAAGAGAAATAGAAATAAAATGTAATGAGTAGTAGAGAATGACTTTTTTTCTATTTCTCTTTTAAAGGGAATGATCAAAATTGAAATAATTTTTATTTTTAAATGACGGAAGGAATATTATTCTCTTTTATAGAAAAGGTGTTAATTAAATTATAACTTCCAATAACTTCAGCGTCCTTGCCTTTCTGCTTGAAAATGCTATATTGGATTAACACACACAAAAAAAAAAATCAAACTAATTATCAATTAATGAGTATAATTTATAAATTTTTATAATTTAAAAAAAACTGACTTGAGAGACACATTTCATGAGAGGTTGAAATAGGAGGAAAATAAAGCATATATTTAATTGAATACTCAACGTGGATTCTACATTCTATTTGTTAGTGCCTGATTTAAATTAAAATAATACTTAATCATATTCCGAACTAAAATACAAAGTAAGGTATATTATGAAATGAATTAATTAATACTAAACCTCGTTAGATGCTTCACTTGCTATTAACTCATCGTTAATTCATATGCTAACTTTTGGCTCTGAGTTAATTCATATGCTAACTTTTGGCTCTTTCAGCTATTAATGTTATAAATATATTCAGAACTAAAGAAATCAAATTACACAAAAACACAATTATTCAATTTGTGTTCACAATTTCTACGCCTATGGCAATCAAATTATACCTATTTTTATTTCTTGCATTTTTCACATTTTCGAAAGCAGATTTAGGGCTTCTAAAACTCAAACTCAGAGAGATCCAAATGACAGTCTACTTCCAAGATTATTCGGGTGGGCCCAATGCCACTGTGGTCGAGATCACGAACCCGTCACATGGGCTGCTTAGCTTCACAAAATTCGGAGCCATTTTTTGCACTGACGATCCAATAACAGAAGGATTCGAGGAAAGCTCAACCCAGATTGCTCGGGCCCAAGGTATATACGTGACGTCGGCCCTCGATGGGTCCAACACCCACGTCCTTATATCAATTGTTTTTATCAATGACGAGTATAAAGGTAGCACACTAGAAATACAAGGGACCAGTGCCCAGTTCGAGCGGGTGAGGGAGGTGGCGGTGGTGGGAGGCACCGGAAAATTTCGATTGGCTCGTGGTTACGCGACTTTTGAGACTATTTCTTATGACCACACAAGTCACTATGCCCTCATCCAATGCAATCTTACTGTGCTACACTTCTAGATATACTTGCCAAACAAAATTTTCTTCTGAACTGTAACTTTTGTCTCATATTTCAATATCATCAATAACAACATTGTCTTGAATAAAATTTGTAGCTCAAATTCATTTGTTTTGGAAGTACGTACTTAAAATTTCTTTTCAATTATCTTACTTGTAAATTAATGAGACTGTTGCCGCTCTTAATAAGAGTTTATTAATTGCAATTTGTTAATTAATAAAAATCTTCTTAAATCGTATCAATTGTTATGTTATAGTAAGTTATTAGTAGTAATGTACTCCCACTGTCCAAAAAAAGATAAAGTTGTAAATGACATAAGTTTTAACACATAATTGGTAAAATAAGAGAAATGGAGGGAAAATGTGGTGGAAGTAGGGTCCACATTTACAATGATGTATAGGGTTAGTATTGGTTTGAACCTTTTTATTTTTAGAATTAGTCTAATATTGATGGACGGTCCAAAATGATAAAACTTGCCTCTTTTTTGTGGACGGATGGAATATTATTTTTATAGGGATTAGACCGCCGAAGAATCACTTATTACCAAGACCTCTTTATATTTTGAACAAAGAGATGACCAGTTTCTTCAAACCAACATATCAGTTATTATTACAATTTGTTTAAGAGTTGATATTATTGTATCTATGCTTTTCAAAAATAGTTCATCCAATTTCGTTTGTGGTATCTAGAGTTGTCAACTAGGTCAGGCCAATTCAGCCCTGGCTGGGCCCACCAGTGAAATGAAATGGGCCTAGTCTGAACTTATTAGTTGAGATGGGTTTTAATTGGGCCATTTTGTAAACTCACGCCCAACCCAATAATAAAAGATAAAAGATAATGCTTAATTCTCTTCTACTATTAATATTCGTCGTCGTAATAGAAGAAAACTTCAATGATTCTCAAGTAATTAAATTTCATTTAAGAATTGTTTTAGAGAAGTGATGTGGAAAACAGCCATTTTTGGGCTAAAGCCCAATAAAGAATACGTCATGGGCCTTTGGCTCCGCAATATGAGCATGTTTGCATTTGAAGGATTTATCCATAAGGGGAGTATTAAGGTGCCATCATAGTTAGAGTGACAACGTACTACCAACCTCGTGCTGCCACGTGGCACGCTATCCAATAATAGCAGAGGCATATCCAGCAATATCATAGTACACATTTTAGATGAATTTCTACAGATTGTATGATAGTACTACGGGGATTGCTGTGTGGAGTGCTGAGTATTGTTGTATTAGCTATATAGCAAAATAATGGTATAAAAAACAATTTGTCTATATATATACTGCAATTAAAACATTCTATGCACATACAACAATACTCAACAATCTACACATCAATCCACCTATTACGATCATGCAATCTGTAAACGCACACTAAATGACTATTGTTGGATATGCCTTTAATATTGCTGAATAATGTGCCACGTGGCAGTACAAGATTGGTGGTACGTTGTCACTTTAAAAAAGAATTGTCTATCTTAACATAATCCTTTAGCTATATACACTAAACAATGAGTTCCAGTTAATCTTTCCTTTGCTTATTTGTCAATTAATTTGACTTATATTCTTTGTTTTTCGTCTTATTCAGCAAAGCTCATCAAATTCAGTGTTTTTGTCAAAATATAAGCAAACTAGATATCGGTAAAATATCAATATATTCGTATTATTTCAAATATTTATTAAATCTATTACTACATTCAGTTTCAAGCATCACGCCCTGCTGTGATAAAATTCACAACAACGCGTGCTGTGGACAAAACGCTAGATTTAAACTATGAAACGCAGCCCATTTTATATTCATTCATACGTATTACGTTGATATTCGTTTATTTTATTGTTATACTACTAACAAAGAGACCGTGATATGATATCCACCTATTTTAGTAGTATTGTTATACTATTAAAACATTCTATGCATATACAATAATACTCAATAATCTATACACCAATCCACCTATTGCGATTATGCAATCTGTAAACTAATAAACACGGGATTTGCATGTTTTTAAGGCCTAGATTTGACTCATTTTAAATGTCAATCTTGCAAATTATGTTCTTAAATTGCATATATTATATTTTGTTATTTTGACGTGTTTGTTGATAAATGATAAAAAAAGATAGAAAAAAGGTGCAAAAATGGTCAATGTGTATGAGCCTTTGTTCGAGCCCATCTTCCAGCGATTTTGAAGTCCAATCAGTTCTTAATACATATCATTCTCTTCGTCTTCGAAAGAGCTTCGCGTGGGTACCTTGAACATCTAAATCGGAGTTCTGTGGAAAAAGTTATGGCCATTTTACGAACGTTGCTCAGTGCAGTCAAAATAAGGCGGAAATTAAGGAAGGAAAGAAATTGTTGCCAAATCTCTCCTATTAATTGGAGAATTCGAATTTACCTTGTTTCCCATTACTTGGAGGATACTTTTTTACCAATTATAAACATTTTTCTAGTTTCTAGCCTATATATACCTCATAACCTAATTCGTTTCTAGCCTATATATACCTCATAACCTAATTCATAATATTCATCTCAAAGCCTCCAATCCTCTCCACCTCTGTACTTCTTCCATCCCACATTCCACATATTATTCTTCCATCCTCCATTGAAGCGGAGCTCTACAGATCCAGACAAGAGAAGACTGGAGATGGTATAATTCAACCTTGGGTTTTGTTTTGTTTTTCTTCATGTCTACTACTTTTTGTTGTTTTTACTTGTCTATGAGTAATAACATCTTTTGTAGAATTTTTGGTAAACATGCTATGATTTTGAGTTATTAATTCAATTGTTTTTCCTTGTTAGCTCTTGTAGTTATTTCGTTTTCTCTTGTGCTTATACATTTGTTTGACTGGCCATCTTATGAATGCATGTGGATTTTACAACAAGAACTGAGAAGTGAGTAGTCTAATTTGAAATAGGAGAAATTGACGTCTTTGCCAATAAAATCGAGAGATTTGAGCCTTTGAATGAAGCAAATTTATCTTAGGAGCTTTTAGGAGTTGTTGCCTTAGTTCTAGGAAGGAGATTTCGGTTCTAGGTAACAATCTATAAATTGTATGCTTCGAGAGAAGATGTAGTTTTACATCTGTGATAGCTTAGTAACTCTAGAGACCGTAATTCAAGGAAGTCCTTTGGATTTTAGCTTTTGAGATTGTGGTTCCTAAAACTCTACATTCCTTGGCCTGTTTTGTATATTATTTATTTTTATATTTTCTGTTATTTGTTTATTTATTTCTTTATGTCTAGTTATAAAATTAAACCAAACATCCATTGTCTCTAGATAGTATATGACGCTTAGTATATGATAGACAGTTGCAATCTTATTCCTGTGTTCGATATTCTGGTACTAACCTTTAGCTATACTAGATCTACCTTGTATACTTGCAAGTATTTTTAGCACTAATAAATAGTGCATCATAAACGCACACTAAATAAATATTGCTGGATATGTCTCTAATATTGATGGATAATGTGCCACATGGCAGCACGAGATTGGTAGTACGTTGTCACTTTAAAAAAGGATTATTATCTTAACATAATCCTTTAGCTATATACACTAAACAATGAGTTCCAGCTAATCTTTCCTTTTGCTTATTTGTCAATTAATTTGACTTATATTCTTTGTTTTTCATCTTATTCAGCAAAGCTCATCAATTTAGTGTTTTTGTCAAAATTTAAGCAAACTAGATATTGGTAAAATATCAATATATGCATATTATTTCAAATATTTATTAAATCTATTACTAAATTAAGTTTCAAGCATCACGCCCTACTGTGATAAAATTCACAGCAGGGCGTGCTATGGACGAAACACTAGATTTAAACTATGAAACGCAGCCCATTTTATATTCATACGAATATCTTCGTTTATTTTATTGTTATAGTACTAAAAAAAGACTGTGATATGTTATCCATTTTCATATATATGTAATTTAATATACTTGTCAGTTTTAATTATATTTCCTTGGTTAATTATTTTGGAGTTAACTTTTTCATTCCCCGAGTTAGTTTAACATCTTTCATTTTATTTCAAGTAATAAACTTTTTCAGCATTACTTTATCTTCTTTTTTTTACATTTTTTACGTTTTGAATATATCATTCCAAATAAGATTATCATACCCTGCTCCTGCTGTATAGGAAAAACAATAGTTTATATTAAAATCTCTTTTCTTATTATTCTAAACATTATTTAATTATTGTTCTTATCATGTACTCCAATTTTGGTTCAACTATATACTGAATTCCATTTTTGGTGTAAAAAAGTTTTCGAACCATACATCATACCCCAATCTATTTTTGATTTTTTTAATAATAAAATAACACTAAATTTAGCGTAAACACAAAACAATGAGTAGCTACTGCGAAAAAACTTTGAGATATTGCATTTCGTCCTTATTATTTTGAAGATGCTCGATTTCAAGAGTGTTTGACCATGCAATGATGCAATAAGAAATAAAAATGCTCATGTAGAACCTCCAAAATGCACTAATTGATCATTTGTGGAACAATATACAAACTTCGAGTCTTGAATTTTAACTTTTTTTTAATGTAATTGTGATATCTTTTAATGTGTTTCAATTTATAATTGAATTTTATTATAGTATGTTTAGTGTAGTTTAATTTTAAAAGTAGTGTAATTTTTTTGAATATAAAGAAAATTTTGTATAATTATTTAATTTATATAAATTATTAATTAAATATTGTGAGGGTCAATATATAATTTAAATAAGCATGCAGGTATAAATGAAAAAATATAGAAAATATATTGAATATTTTATTGAGTTTGTGTTTGGAGTAAATGTTTAAAGTAAAATTAATTTTAGTGTGACTCATAATAAAAAAATGAGTTTGAGTTCGTCGTAACTGATTGAAGATGACATTACCATTACAAAATTCAATAAAAAAGAACTCTATAATCATTCTTAAAAATAGAATAGTTAATGAAATGCAAATAAAATAAAAGATAGTACTAGTACTATAATAATCAGCTGTAGTATAAAAAAATTATGGAAATGGATACCGTAGTGTCTTTTTTAATATCTATAAAATAAGTTTTGGAATAAGAAAACAAATCCATATGAACATAAATGTGCTGCGTTTTATAATTTAAATCCTGCGTTTTGTCAACAGCAGCCAGCAGGCCTTGCTGTGAATTTTACCACAGTAGGGGATCCATTAAATTCCATTAAAGATAAACAATTTTTTTCTTTGGAAGGTGATACATAAGATAATATACACATAATCCTTCGGCATGCTATGTCATGAATGTGATGTCGAAAACTAATTCAAGCAATAAGTTTGATAAAAGCTTAATAGAGAAGGTGTAAAAATATTTGACAAATATTGGAATAGATTTTGAAAATTTTGTAAAAGGTTGACATCAAACTATAATTAAACCATTTTCAATTATAGCCCTATAAAAAAATTGGCTAAAAAATGTCACTATGATAAGTAAAAAAAAATCATGTTATCTGATGAATCAAACAAGTTAAGGAAAATAGAGGATTTTGAACAACGCCCCCCCCCCCCCCAATGAGGATTTTGAACACCCCCACCCCCCCCCCCCCAATGTTTTCATTTGTTTCATTATTTTTTCTTGTTTAATTTGATAGTAGGCATGAATGTGATGAAACCATATATCCAATTATTTTTAACTTGGCTATAATTGATTTATTTATTTAGGCCAAAGAATAAACAAATTAAAGTTATAAATATAAATTGGAGAATGCATAAAGCTTATACTAGTAGTACTATATATTAATAAATAAAAACTAAGCTAATGAAAGTGCTGAAACTTTGGATTATCTATCTATACATATATAAAAGGCAAATTTTAGTCTTAATTATAAATATTTATAAGTTTTGGATTGTATTGTATCGTAAATGTTAGATATTTTGTGGTCTATCAAAAAATTAATTCAATTATTCATATAGCTGTTGCAATTCACCAATTATAAACCTCTGAATCAAATAATCTCAATCTTACACCAATAATATTTCGTCCATAGCAATAGAATAGGCGGTTACACTAATTAGAGTGATAAATGTGGCATGCAAGTTTTTTTCAATAAGATTTATAAATTTTTGGCGGTTGCAAATTTTTAATAATTTTGATTTAATTTCAATATTCAATAATAAGTGGAGTAATTGACTTTGTAATCGCCACATTATTACACATTATTGGCAATTGTATTAATAATAATTTAGTTTAAATTTTAACACACTATAATTTTTCTATGTTTTTTTGTCTCTATATATGTGTCATTAGCCAGCATATTACCCACTTTCTCATTACCTTCACATATAATCTATTGCATCACTAAATTTTCTACAAAATGAATTTGTTTTCAGTATGGTTCTTGCTCTTTATCAATAGTATATTTTTATATTTAACCACTTTACGCATTCTTTTTGTGTGATTATTATGTTACTAATATCTGTTGTTTTGTTCTTACAAGAGAGGATGGTTGAAACCATGGTAATGGAACTAATCTCTCTTAGTGATCTACAAACTACCACAACTTTATCAATCAAATGTTGTAATCATGGAAGCATTCCCCTTGCCAAATTTGATTTTGAAATTGGTAAGTAATTTATAAAAAAAATGTATAGTACAAAACGCAAAGTTGTATTTGCATTGTTCGTGAATGAAAATATTTATCGAAATTGTAATATGGAGTATTTAGTTGACTTTTGTTTGAAGTTCTTATCTACATATGAGAGCAAACTAGCATGATGGAGAAAATGGTGTTGACGCAGGACGATAAAAGTGTTGGAGACGATGAGCGAAGAAGATGAAGGCTATTGGAGATAGATGGATGCTAATGGGCAGTGGTCAGAGCTACATGAGCATAAATGATTCTGGATTCTACTATTTATTATCAGTTTATTTTATTAATGAAGTTGATTAATTTACTATTGTCAATCGATTTTTTTCTATTAGTGAAATTATTGAATGTTATATGATTAATAATTAAACAGATTGATGAACAACGTAATTAATTCAAAGTATAAGATTAAAATTTAACATTATTAAAAAAAACAAGAAAGTATGGAAATATATTTTAATTCTTCAACATTACCAAAAAATATTAATAACATAATTAAGATTGCTTCGTAATTAATTTCATTGGTTTTTATTGTATTAGTGATTTAAAAACTTTATATAATTTTACTTTTTATCATAATTTATTTAATTACATTTTCAATTTTATATAAAGAAAACTTCATAGGTCATGCAACGTACGGGGTTGATACTAGTACTACGGATGGGAAAAATGCTGAAATACCGGCCTTATCATATCAAAAAAATACCGAAACTACCGAATTTTTGGTAACCGTGACTTTCGGTATGGTATGATACCTTACCGAAAGATTCCGGTAAGGTAACAGTATGAATTTTCAAATACCGCTGCATACCGAAATTCGGTATATACCGCAAATTAAGGTATATACCACAAACTAAGGTATATACCACGAAAATATAAACACAATTATATATAAAATATATTTTATATATTTTTAAATTATAAAATCTATTGTGAAATATAAATATAATTATGAATAAATTATATTTAATTTATTTTTAAAATTATAAAATATAAATAATATTCTAAAAAATCTAATTTTCTATTTTAATTGATGTTGAAAGTTAGGTATACCGCAAAAGTAAGGTATACCGAACTTCGGTACGGTATACCGAAAATGAGGTACGGTATCGGTATGGAAATTCATCATACCGAAAATAAGGTATACCGAAGTTCGGTATACCGAAAACTTTGATAAGGTAAAGGTATGACTTTTTCGCGTACCGTATTTACAGTAAGATATACGGTATGGTGGTTTCGGTAAGGTATACCGTACCCACCCCTAACTAGTATCGCTAATAAACCACAATTAGAAAACTAAAAATAAGATTTAAAAAAATCTGTAGTAATTAAAAATAACTCAACAATTGAAATTTGAGTGGGTCCCACCTAATTCCGAGACCTTATCCGTCGCCTAAATTGGAAAAGGAAAAGAGAAAAGGGAAAATGAAAGGAGAAAAAGGGAAAAGGGTTTCCATGGAAAAGCAGAGCATCACAGCAACGCCATTTATATTAACCCTTACCCTTTCATGGCCGTAAGGCCCCTCCAATTCTTCGTCTCGCTCTCGCGCCACCACCCTCATATCTCCCTCCTCCACAATATTCACCACTACCACAACCACCAACCTCCGCCGCCACAGCATCAGAAATTAACCACCTCCGTCAGCCGCCGCTCCCTGCTCGATACCATGTCGCAGAAGATCGGGAAAGCGATTAGGCGGCCTGGAGCCCCCTCGAAGGCGCGTGTATACTCTGACGTCAATGTTATCCGCCCTAAGGAGTATTGGGACTACGAGGCGCTAACTGTTCAATGGGGGTAATTGATTGGGATGCTCGATTCATTTTTTTTCTCTTTCGAATTTGTTTGTTTTGACCTTTATTGATTCCTTTTTGGCTTCGATTGGTTGCGGCAGGGAGCAGGATGATTACGAGGTGGTGAGGAAGGTTGGAAGGGGGAAATATAGCGAGGTTTTTGAGGGTATTCATGTAACCAATAACGAGAAATGCGTCATCAAAATCCTCAAACCTGTTAAGAAGAAGAAGGTCTCGTAATTTTTGCATATTCTGATTATTTAATTGTTTTTCGTGATAGTTTCATGCCTGGAAAATATTAAGTTTTTGTGTTTCTTAGGTGCTATGAACAATAAGACATAATTTTCAAATTCAAGCTGCGACCTGTTTTTGAGAGTACCAACTGTGACAATTCTCCAGCTATCTGCTAAAATAATCAGTTTATGCTGTAGTTATATGATTGTGTCATGCTTTTAGCTTTATGGTGTGAAGTTAACTAGGTTCTGGGCAGAAAAATTGCCATTCGTTGTACCATATCTTACCTTTGCATTATTGCTTGTTGAGAATTGGGGAATATGGTTGATGAATGATTGTTCTAAAACAAAGAGGGTGAAGAGAGAATGGTTGTGGAATGATTGTCCTTAAACAAAGAGGAGAATTGAGAATGTTTATATTTCTGAACACTCTAACTCAATCAAGTAGAGTAATTGACTAGAAATTTCCTGGAGACCATGGGTCTGAATATCCTTGTAGTATCACTTAATTAGGAAAGAAGTCATTATCCATGTCCTTGGGATTCACGTCTTTTTTGGCTAAGCATAAGCATCAGATAGAGAGACTTTAAGTTTTGGTTTTTGCTTTTTCTGCATTGGAGGTAATTGACAGTAAGACTAAGGAAAAGCTGAGAAGAGAATTGGAAAAGATAAATGCTAGAAATGGAGGAGAATTCCCAAGAACTAAGAAGAGATAATGACTTTCGAAGCAGAAAAAAATGCAAAGTGGAACAAGTCTTGTCACTTTAACACCTATTCTGGTTGTATTATGAAGCAAGTTTAAATTAGGAGATTGTTTAATATACTTTTCTTTGTTGGTAGTTGGTACTGCTTTTGTAACTGGTTTAGGATCTCATGAATCATGATCGATAGTACCTATTTCTGCAGATCAAGAGAGAGATTAAGATTTTGCAGAATCTCTGTGGAGGGCCAAATATTGTGAAATTGCTTGATATTGTAAGAGATCAGCAATCAAAGACCCCCAGTCTTATATTTGAGCATGTGAACAATACAGACTTCAAAGTGCTGTATCCCACACTTTCAGACTTTGATATTAGATATTACATATATGAACTTTTGAAGGTAAGTCTCTTCTTTTATCTGCATTTACAGTTCGAATAATCTTTGGAGATTGAATGTTTGAATTATTGTTCTTCAAATTCCTGATCCTTATAATCTTCTTGTTCTTTTTTTTAGTCTCTTCATGTATTGATTACTCTAGGGATTCACTTGGCATGTGCTATTCTATCATTTTCCCATCACCAATTTGATTTTTTTGTGCACATTTTCTATAATCTGTTGACGGACAGTGATGCTAAATGGATCCAGTCCCAAAATTAGATATTATATATGGATGCCCATAACCATGACTCCTGTCCTTCCAACTTGAACCTGGAGAATACTCCCTCCGTCCCAAGCAATAGTGTTAATAGAGTGTGACATGGGTTTTAATCAAAATGGTTGAGTGCATTGTGAGTGGAGAAAGGTTCAACCTTAAAGCAGTGTTAGCAATAATTAATAAATGCATTGTGGGTGGAGAAGTGGTGGGCTATTTGTTAGAAAGTGTAAATAAGTTGATATATTGAGGATAAGATGTTGTGGGGTAATGTATTTGTGAAAAGAGACTATTTTTTGTGGACATCCAAAATGGCAATATGCAACTATTATTTAGGGATGGATATAACATAATTTTAACTATAGCTGGTCTGATTTGCTTTAATTTGTTGCATGCATTTAACCGTTTACTAGAATTATATGGATTAAGTTCAAGGACTCAATTATTTTTTGGCGGTGAGAAGAAAAATTGACAAGCAATGAAAGATATTGTAATTTCCATAGGCTTTACTCTTTATTATGTGGTAGCAACACTGGCAGCAATAATATTTACAAGTGTGGCTCCAGATCTAGATTCTGGCAAACGTGTGACTGTGAATTCTTGGACTTGAATACAATAAGCTTGTTAATTTAGTTGACTGTTTTGCTTCTTTGATATTAAAATGAGCATGTGCTTGGTTAAATGAATTAGTTACCTGCACGGCTGCACTCACCTTATCCTGTGCCTTTCTTGCTGTGATAGAATGATATATTCTGAATTCCTGATGGAGGGTCTGAAGCTTTTTCCACTGATATACAGGCTTTAGACTATTGCCATTCTCAAGGTATCATGCATCGGGATGTGAAGCCCCACAATGTCATGATAGATCACGAGCAGCGTAAACTCCGCCTTATTGACTGGGGACTTGCTGAGTTCTACCATCCAGGGAAAGAGTATAATGTTCGTGTTGCTTCCAGGTTTGCCATCATTCTTCACGTCTGCTTTACTAATGATCTTGTCTTATTTTTGTTCTATATAGTATATACTCTATTAAATAAACTGTACTTCCCTTTTCTTAAATTTCTATTGCTTTGTCGAAAGAATAGTATCTAATTTGATATCTGTGTTTCTGATAGGCTCTGGTTTAGTAGTGGAAGAGAATCACAATGTATAATTTATAAATACGGAGTACCACTTCACTAATGAAATCCATATACTTACAATTTAAATATTCTTTTAGGCATTAACTTAGTATAAATAATTTTTATTAATGGTCTTAATGGTTGTGATTTCATAAACTCCATTTTACTTCTTTCTATTCTGACATACTAAATCATGCTTCTGATTGCTAAAAATTTGTACTCGGTAAACTTATTAAGCAATATGCATGATGTGGTGTCACTAAAGCTCTGTGACTTCAGATCAGCCAACTATATAAGAGCTGGCATTTTTTTTTGTTCTTACGTGCAGTCACAGGTTACTGGGTCATGCAAACGATAGAACAGATGCATAAAGATCTGCTTTGATAACAAATAGAATGATGAATTATCTTGACCTAGACAGGGAGTTATAATTCTGAAAGAATGACAAGTTTGCTCAATGAGAATTCAATTTTAATTCTGTAAGTCCAGTTTTAGGAGAAATAATAGAGATTTTAGGTTTAGTTGAAGTGATAAAATGACAAGTGTAAAATGGACTCTTAAAATGTTGGACAGGTATTCTCAAACTCTTATATTTTGAGATGCATTTATTTTCCTGATCACTTACATGATTAATAAGCCTTATCATTGTGATAATATGATAATTTAATATTAATTGGAACAATTATTATAGAATATATTTGGTCAAAACCCAAAAACTTGAAATCATTAGATGCATTGAAATAGGTGGAAAATAATGGTGTTTCTGTAACTTGATTTCAAGTGAATATATTTAATTAGGCAGAGGCCTCAATACTCAGACTCTTGTCACTCTTCTCCAAGATCTCAGTTCAGTTGCAATATTTAATTGTTGAAAGTTGGTTACAGTTTCATGGTCACGAGTACATGCTTTTGTTTCATTATATTGCTTCTAGCTGTTTTTAATGTGTATGTATACATATTTAAACTTTTTTGCCACATGCACAGATATTTTAAAGGCCCTGAACTTCTGGTTGATTTGCAAGATTATGATTACTCCTTGGACTTATGGAGCTTGGGCTGTATGTTTGCTGGAATGGTATGCTCTTTTTTTAATCTGCCTCTTGTAAGATTTAAACTCCTATTCATCCACATATGTGCTAGTCAATAATTAGGGTATACTATTGGAAAAACATATAAATTGGTAAAAAAAAAGTTAATAATGCTAACCCCTCTATATGTTTTTAAATCAGATGAGAAGAATCAGACTGGTTCCTTCTCTTTTCTAATATAGACTATGATCACATCTATTGCAAATAGCATCTTAATATCTGTCCTAGCTGTTCTTCTTGAAGCCACAAATGAGGGACTTTTATCTGATTTATTGTGATAGATGGTGGATGAAATTTGGGAATATGAATTGTCACACCTAAAATAAATGGAGTATAAAAAGTTTATTTCTGTAATGATGCTTATATGGTGTACAGATATTCCGCAAGGAGCCTTTCTTCTATGGGCATGACAATTATGATCAACTGGTCAAGATCGCAAAGGTATGTTGAAAGATAACTTTCTAAAATCTACTTTTACTTGTGCTCATTTTTTCTTTCAGACAGTTGTTCACATGCCAGAGATTGGAATGTATCCTAAGTTTTAGCAATTAATTCTCAACTTCTGTTGAATTAGATTATTTCCTTCTAGGTTTAATTGCATCATTTAGTATAAATACATAATAAGTTTATGCTTATGACAAATAGTTTTGGAAGTGGATGATTAACATGCAAGCAGATTCATTACTGGTTTCATGTAAATAGTTTGAAATTTTTCTACTACCTAGTAAAGCATTGAATCTTGATCAAATGACAGGTTTTGGGTACGGATGAGTTGAATGCCTATTTGAACAAGTACCGCTTGGAATTAGACCAAAATCTTGCTGCTCTTGTTGGAAGGTGAAATATATGAGATTTTGCACTTGCTGATTTTTAGTGGAAGTTTAGAAAATAATACTGATTTTCTTGTGCCAATCTAGGCATAGTAGAAAGCCATGGACAAAATTCATCAATGGTGATAATCAACATTTGGCTGCTCCTGATGTAAGCAGTTATCCATTTGGCTACCAAGAACCTAATTTCCATTTAACTAAGTTTGTGATATAATGTTTGACTGAAATTATTCTTTGATCATCTGAAGGCAATTGATTTTGTTGACAAATTGTTGCGATATGATCATCAAGAAAGGCCAACTGCAAAGGAAGCAATGGTACCTTCTTTTTTCACTCAGACTGTTTTCCAACTTCTAATGAAACAGTGAATTATTCTTTCTATTTGCAGATTTCAAGATTTTGGAAATAATATTTGTCCTTAAAAAACAATTTATCCAATATAACTCCATCTGACTGATGGTTGTAATCTTGTACAGGCCCATCCTTATTTCAACCCAATAAGGAACTCAGAAAGCCGCAGAAGTCGTGGCCATTAGGATTTGAAGGACGTTTCAAACTCGAGGTGCCTATTTATTCTTGTTTCTCTTGTAAACTTGTACTGGTCATTCGAGTTGAGTAGCTCTGCATGCCGTGCTTACCATCTGATTCATCCACAAGTTTGACGGGCATCAGCGCTTTGTGTGGTTTATGGGATAGATTTTTTCATGGTTGATTTTGCTTGAAAAATGAAGCAGAAGTTGTGTTTCGCTTTGGCATTGATTACCTTCTAAATTCATCGTTGTTGAACTGTTTTCTGTACTGAGATATGCTAATTGTTTTCACAATTTTAATCCTATATACGTTCATCGCCTTTCGTTCAGGCATAGTTTTCCAGACAGTAACATTTTTACTGACCAAGTATGACAATTCATCTCACCTCCTATATCTGACTATTATAATCGTACCACCTCTCAAGTCTCTCTTCTCTTTCTTGCTCTTCCCCTCTTTCTTCTATTGCTGTCACCAAAAAGAGGAAGCTGTCGAGCTCATTATAAGAAACCAATCCCAATGCAAGATAGAGTTCCCTTTTTTTGCTTTCTTCAAAATTGAAGTAGATCACTTATCATATGAATAAAGATTATTCTATCATATCATATAAATAAGAAAGCTCTAGCTGTTATGTTACCAGTGCTTCAATTTACAAACTCTATACTCAATATGAACTAAACTTAGTTAACAATTAATCAACTCATTTAGCAAAACTCATCTTGCTTTATCTTATATTGTATCCTACTATTATTATGGAGAAGCGAACGCCACCAAAGGGATATATTAAACCCCATTTTAATCTCTGGTTTGGACTCTTATTATCGCAAGATTTGGGAATTTACATCCATGATGAATTTTGACATAATTATACCAAAAAACGCGGTAATGCCTTAGCAATCTTTTTTACCCAACTCAAAATTTCATACTGTTAAGAATACATCTAAAACAACTACAGATACACAATGGCTGGCTATAAAAAAATCCTTAGGCCAATTACAGTTGCAGATACACACCAAACCTACCTTCTACTATGCCAAGGATAAAAGCCGACAAGCATTTTCTTGTGCCAATAAGCTCCTCAAGTGTCGAAAAATGATTAGCCAGTCACTCTCTCCATTCTGTTGCATCTGGATGACACGTAACATCTTAAGGAAAACCAAGGAGCAAAACTTACAAATGATAGTTACTGAACACTTCCCTCTTAGTTTAGAGAGGAGTAGCCCGATTACTTGGATGGGTTACGCCTTGTTCTAGACTCCTGTACGAATTCTAGCTGCTATTCTCCTTACTTGATAGATCCTTGTTTAAGCAGAGGATCTTGAGAAGACCGTTTTCACTTTGTTACTGTGATTTCTTCGCCGTTTGATTTTGCAACATCATCCGTACAGCCACTTTCATTGCCTCTGTTTCTTCCACGCTGGTAGAAGCACGGCTTTCAGATGTATCTGAGCTACTATTCTCACCTTGTCTGTCTTTGTTTGACCATAGTCTCGTGAAGATCTTCTTTACCTTCTTTGAAGTGGCTTTATCAGCATTCGATTTAGCATCATTTACTATGACGCCACTATCTCCTTTATTTTCTAGCCTGAGAGAGGCGAGCTCCGCTTTCAAATCCTTAAGCTCCTCAGACGTCTGGTCCCCTTCCCAATCTTCATCCGAATTGGTAGTTGCAGATCTGGAGCTCCCACAAGATCCTCGTGGAAGCATAGCTTTTACAGAGCCAGGAAGTTCAGGAGCGTTGTTCCCAACAGCTGCTGTTGCTCTGGTTTGCTCGAGGAAAAGAACTTGCACAACCACCCGCAACGGAAGCCTCTCATTTTGTACAGCGTGCGCACATGCATCTGCCGAAAGCTTCCTGCAGTCCATCAACCGACAAATTCTCTTTTTCTCACTCTTCGTCAACGCTGGGTGTTCCTGCAGAAAATATGATAGTCAATCAGTGAAATTCAAGTTCATCTTTATATAGTACTTCAGTGAGAAGGACTTTATGGTTATGATCAACTTGAAGATGGAATAAGAGTGGGGAATTTTGATATATGGAATGAACAGACAAACCTTGAGGTACATGTCAATAGCACGGTAAATCCCATCATGACTCGATCTTGGAAAGGTCGAGACCATTTCAGCCAGATCGATAAATTTGGACAGAGGCAACGAGACATCTCTAGCTGCTTCAGCCAAATAACCATCAACCAATTTAGCCACCTTAGCCTTGGAAGCATCGGAAATAAATCCAGGACATATCTCCCTGAACTCACTATCGTCGGGACTACCAGTCTGGATGCTATCTTCTTGCATCACGAATTGCTCAACCAACCCATGTACGACATCTATGTTACAACGGGCTGTTTCACCAGTTGAGGAGCGAATAATTAGATCAGCAACAGTTACCTCATCAAGCTGTTGAGAGATTTTTAGCATAAGCATCCTTCTCCCCAACTCATAGCAATCTAACATTATGGATGCATGTAATAATTTCAGCAGAAAATCGTAAGGTACGGAACCTTTCTCATTTGGCAGCAAAGATGTGATTGTATCGACCAAGTAACGGTACTTCAGGCAATCACTTTCCTGTAAGGTGCTTTTGCTAAAAATAGGAAGCCTTTTCAAAGCATACGACTTCAATGATTCACCTACAACATCTGCAGACATGTTTCCTTTGGCAACTATTGCTGTAATAACCTTCTTGTATAAATCGATTTGAAGGTCACACAGGTCCTGCGCCCACCAGTCGTTTGGCACTGTTTGTAGTTTCTTCACACCGTTCCATTTTTCTTCATGCTCGTTCTCAGATACAAGCTTGTTATGGTTATAAGTGTATGACCAGTCTACCTTTGAAGGATCAGTGCAAACTTTGGTGGCAATAGAGTCTAGGCAGTGGTTGACAATCTTTAATTCTTCCGACCAAGGAAGAAAAGAATTTGTCGTTCGAAGTACAGTTATGGAGTCTTTCCAACTCCGGAAAATGCTAGAAGTGAGGAAAACGTCAATCTTGTATGTAAGATTTCCTTTCTCAACAGTCTCATACATTTCCAGGTACTCAGCTGCACAACGGGCTGCTACGACGTTGTAAGCATTGAGTGTCACTACCATCCCATAACAGAACTTAGCACATACTTCAAATGCTGCAGGTCCACCCGGAATATCATGGATGTCAATTTCGTCGTTGTTGTCAGTACCCGCACTGGTGACGAGCTTCTGGAGCTGAGAACTCTTGGAGAGGAGAGGAAACTAAAACAAAATGCAGCCCCATTAGTAACTGGCCAAAGAGCTAGACCAATTAATACAGTGAACAGGATTGAAATGAAAACACAACATTGGCTTTTAAGCAATCAGAACTCTAGCAATTCTCAGGAATAGAAAGTACAAATCAAGGTTATTTAACAGGAGCAGTCACTTAGACTAAATTGAGACAACTTGAGTCTTTTGGAAAAATATTGATTAAATCACAGCCTCCTCGAATTGAGCATACCTTATGAACATAAAACTTGACATCTCCAACATTAACAACCAAGTCAGTAGCCAACTCTGTCGCTACATACCTGAAAGATAAACAGGGTTAGTCAAATTTGTACATTTTACAGTTACACCATGTTGCATACCCTCAACTCACTGAAGCAAGCAAAACCAACAGCTAGAAAAAATGAAGTCCTATCCTATTCTGAAGTATCTGTCATTTTAATAGCTAAATCCAAAAATCTACTTCTTGCTGAAAGGCTCGTATGACTAGTGAACATCTATAATAAATAATCATAGGCTGCTTAATCAAAGAACGACCATCTTTGACCTATAGTTTATGCAAGAGTATACTCTATTACTCTCTCCATATCGGAAAATGGTTAAATTGATGAATACAAAATACTCGGCCAATTTTGAGCCGAACACAGTTTACCTGGCTGGCTTGTCCTACTAATGCTGGAATGCAAATATACAAAGAAAGAATGGTAAATATGATTTGAACTAGCACAGCAGTCTTGTTAGCATGGAATCTATATAATAGTTCGGATGCAAATTAGAGCAGAGACCAGTACACATACATGGTGAAAGTAAACTCGGGGCAGCAATACTTATATGAAAAACAAGAATCTGTTTCAAACTTAACATTTACACAGCTGCTAGCAAGGATTTGATGAGAGACATAGCTAACCTTATAGTGTCTCCGTCGGTCTGAAACTGGTCAGGCTTTGATCCAAGTTTCATAAACTTCATTTTGCAGGTAAAGTGTACTCTAACCTTCAAAATACTGATCCCTTGCCTCCTATAGTTAAACCAGCAATCCCCAATTCAATAACGCAAACCGAAGCAAATTGCAGTTGTTGAAAGGGCAATTCCAGGAACCAGCAACCGCAGCACTTTTTGAGAACTTAAGAGGAGGGATCAAGTAAAAGGGGACTAATGCCACGTGACGAAACAATGTGATGATGCAAGAGAGCTTGATATTTTGATGAGAAGAAGGCCCGAATAAGGGAATCAATAGTTTGCTTGGCTGCAGTGGCAAAGGCCGAGAGTAGAAAAAGTTTACGACAGGATAGAGCGAACAAAAATGACCAATAAGTAAAGAAGATGCTCAATATACTCTTGTCAAATACTGCAAACATCCCACGTGCTCAAAACACTTGATACCATCAACCTTCCTCATTAGCTATCAATCGCCATTACTAATCAAGGAACAAAACCACAGGTCCACTTTCACAAATCAAGATCAAGAATCCACGTTACTCGACAACACTTTTTGGATCAATGAAGACCGGAGAGACCTATCAAAACCAAACATGATCTTGTTATGAGAAAATAAGCACTGCCAAACTCTGCAGACAAATGGAATCCAGCTAGTTTTTGGAAGATAGCGTAAGCATATCAATGGTTAAAAACAAGCCAACACCAACACCAACATACACTAAAAGCAACTGATAAATTCCCCCAAATTAAGCATCAAATCCAATATACCACACTATCAAATGCAAAGAAATCAACTAAATCCCAAAAATCAAGAACTCAACCCAAGAAAAATGGTAGTAAATCATGAAAGCACACAAAAAATGAATCTTTAACCAGACCCACAATCAGTAACCATGTGAAACCAAAAAAGAACCAACTCTCACACCCTATACTTGCATCAATCAATCCACTAAGATCAAAGAAAGCTCAAACACTCAACCAACCTATCACACCAGAAAAGGAAGAAGCAAGTGGAAAAAACACTACTTTACACAAGCACTACAACTTTAGGAAACGAAGAAGGCAACAAAGGAAAGCAGAAAACCAAACCATGGAAAAAAAAGATGTGTTGTCGCTAATGTTTGACAGCCACCATAGCAACACCGTGTATTCACAAAAAAGCCACTTCTTCTGAGAATGTTTTCACTTTGCAGAGTCTCTCACAGCACCACCGCCCCACCACCAAGACTCGCTTTTTTCCTCCCCTTCCTACGCCTTTTTATACTACATGAATCAAATTATTACTACTACCACCATTTTCCCTTAACGTTTAGTTGCATAAAACTGAATAAAGTTGAGATAACACATAAGATTAATTAAATAAGTGCATAAATCAAACAAACAAGATAAAGACTTGATTTTTATTTTTCAAGCTTTGTTTAATCTTAAGTAATTCGGTGTAAGTCCACGGCGTGGGGCGGCGGCTTATTGAGATTTGTAGCCAATGGAGGCTTCTCGGTCTTCAATAAATTCCAATGGAATGACAGTTCGATAACTTAATTCGTATTTAAATAGTAGTAAAGGATTAATTGATAACTAATTCAGGCACTAAATGTTGCTTTTCATTCTTAAAATGCAAAATGAAAACAAATTGATATATTCTCTTTGGATACTTATTAACCACCCAAAATATCTAGCAAGTTCCATATGAGATTATCACATGATACATGAGATTGACTTTGTTACCAAATTGCATCAATTTTAGTTTAGTTTATTGAAATATGGTTTGTTAATTTTAATTTTTAATTGAGAATTCTCACCGGTCTTTTCAAAGTTTGATCAAAATGTGGAAGAAAGTGTCATGGTTTCATGGAAAACTGTTGCCACACTAATTGACTATATATATATATATATATATATATATATATATTTTATTTTCTGATTGGAAATTCGTCGAACATTATCTATCAACTTTTGTAATATGGCATCCAAGTTCCAACGCTGTGAAATAAATTGGAGTAAATTATGGGTTTTGATTAAGAAAAATGTGGCCCAAACATCATAAATTGAAATACAATAATCAAAGAAATGGTATGGAGTCACATGGGACACTACTAATGATGCTTACTTTGGGGTTAAGAGTTCAATTACACCTGATTTGCTTTATTTACTTGATTAGTTCATTTTAGTATACTGTAGTAGTTAAAATTGATTATTCACGATAAGCTTCACAAACAACTTTTATTGATAAGATTTTAAAGTGGTAGCTAATTTTATGTATGATAGTCTAGAAGATAATTATTTAATTCAATGATATTTTCAAAACCATAGTTAATAAATTTTTTGAAGATTTGTGTTTTCTAAAATTGCAAATGAAAATAATTTAATATGGGAAGATGGTTTGTTAATTGACTTTATAATTGATCAGCTCACAATTTGATATGTTTAGCCAAATGAATTAGTTTGAAGTAAAAACTAAATTTATTAGTTTGAAGTCAAAATTAAATGAATAAATATCACTATCTTAATAATCTCATATTTTCGTAGTTCTAGTGTTTTACTGAAAGCCTTTTATATTTATTTTCTGCTTGGGATTTCGTCGAACATTGTCTTTGTCTTATATTTAAAATAATGGCCTCCCACAATGTGAAATACACTTTTATGAACAATTAAATAATTAAATTGGAGTGAGTAAAAGGGTCTTGATGAAGAAAATTGTTGCCCAAATATCATAGATTGAAATAAGAGAAATTTCTATATAAATGAATGGTGTGGAGTCACATGGGTGATGGGCCACTAAATGATGCTTATTTTGGAGTTAGAATTCTATTAGACCTAAATTGCTTCTATTAGTATAGATGTGCTTGATTAGTTGATGTTAGTAAACAATTCTCATTCATGATAAGCTTCACAAAACAACTTTTCGAGATAAGATTTTTAAGCGGTGTAGCAAATTTTATGAATTTCTATAATCTAGAAGTTGGATAACTATCTAGTTTGATAGGATAGATAATTCTTTTTTTTTTAAATATTTGTTCGTATTATGTTTTGTTTATAGTATATGTTAGATAGAGTTGGTTGATGTTTAATCCCTCTGTTCCATAGCAATAGAGACATTCCATTTTGCACACTTATTTTGAAAAAATAATTATAAATAGTTAAAGTGGAGAAAAAATAAAGTAAGAGAAAGAATAATGTAGAGAATAGTCTTATCTATAATATTCTCTCTCTTACTATACTTTTTCTCCACTTTAACTATTTATAATTATTTTTTCAAAACGAGTACGTAAAATGTGCCTCTATTACTATGGAACGGAGGAAGTATATCTTTAACTATCACTATTAATAGTACAGTACAATTTAGCTCGAATGATCAATTTTAATAAACTAGCGAAAATATATCTCTACATTTTTATCTTTTGAACAATCCAATTTGATAAAATGAAATAAAGATGATCTCCTATTTCACCTGTAATGGGCAAATTGTGTCTACATTCCTGTTCTTTTATCCAAACTGCCTTTATTCTTCAAACATCACATGCCTTGCCCACCTCATTCCTCTACTCCCAATGTAACCAGAAATATACAGTATATTAAAAAAAATAGTGATATTTAGCACGACCATATCCTCGTCCTATCCAACATAGTAATAATTGCATGATTAAATTACGTAAAAATGAATGTTTAGTTTATTAATTTATTTATTTACTTGAAGTGCGAATGGTGCATAAATCAAAATTAAAATTTTAATATATTATCAGAATTAATAACGTCAATAATAATTTTTAGATATTAGAAATAAAATAATTTGCTCCAAGCATCTGATGATGCATGGATCGGAGCAAATTCGAAAAACAATTTTAATAGAGTGAACTTAAAAAATGGTCCCTGGACTATGAGTTTATCTCGAAAATGGTTCCTGGACTTTAAAAATATCACCAGTAGTCCCTGGACTAAGGTTTAATATAAAAAACGGTCCTTTTGCACTATTTCGAGACGAAAATGCCCTTTTGAGGGGTTTTGGGGGTTTGGACAATTTGGTCTTTTTATACTTTTAACATTTTAAATCTGATATTATTTTAGTTATGTATTAAATTTGATATTATTTCAAAATTATCATTCTTCTTCCCTTTTGTCATCCTTCACTTTGTTTCTTTATTTCAATATTATATTTAATTTATAAAATTAAATTTTAAATTTTGGTTTTTAAATATCAATAAAAATTTTTAATTAAAACTATTAATGCATGGACACTATAAATATTGATTAAAACGATTATTTTTTTATTTAATATAATATTCAGCTAAATTGAAGAAGTACACAAAAATAATATTAATCATGATGGAAAAATATGAGCTATTCTATTTAGCTTTCGTTCGGTTGTTATAATTGCTTGTGATTGAATATTATGAAGTTGACTAAAAATTTTATATAAGAGTATTTTTGTTGAAATTTTCTAGTCATTTTGATTGTTTTCAAATTAATAAACAAAAATTATATTAGTCTTACATTAGATGCATATTTATTTCAGAATAAATCGTGTTATATGATCTATTTATGATTAAAGCTATTAAATATTGATTAAAACTAAGGCGTTGGCATATCTTATTGATTAAATATTAGACACTATCAAATATTGATTATGACTATTATTTTTTGTTATTTAATAATTTTTATAATTAAAATATTTTATTGATATTTAAAAACTGAAATTTAAAAATTTAATTTTATAAAATTAAATCTAATATTAAAATAAAGAAACAAAGTAGAGATGACAAGAGGGAAGAAGAATGATAATTTTGAAATAATATCAGATATAGTACATAACTGAAATAATATCAGATTTAAAATGTTAAAAGTGTAAAAAGACCAAATCGCCCAAACCCTCCAAAACCCCTCAAAAGGGCATTTTCGTCTCGAAACAGTGCAAAAGGACTGTTTTTGATATTAACCCTTAGTCCAGGGACTACTGGTGATATTTTCAAAGTCCAAGGACCATTTTCAAGATAAACCCATAATTTAGGGACCATTTTTAAAATTCACTCATTTTAATAAATTAAAAAAGTCTTGAAAATCTTAGGATGACACTCTCAACTTATAATTCTTAGATACCAACGTTCATAACGGGGAGATATATATTCTCAAGCATCGACACATCATTGTAAAATGTTAGATGCAATATAAGATCAGTGGTAGACAAGAATTTAATGGTCGTGTGGATACTTACAAGACCCTACATGATCTTTACTGTATTTTGTATCTATATAGTATCTACACAATTCTTCAGACTGCTAGAGCCTGTTCGAATTTAATGTCATCAACATTTTAAATTCATAATTCATACTTTGACCTAACACTTTATTATGTATGCATATACTATTATTTCATGAAAATCTACTATCCTTTTCGTGTGCACAACAAGTATTATTCCAATTCATTTGTTTTCATCCATAAAATATGATTCTCGCAACTTGAGCCACCCTTCGCAATTGGACCGTCATGTCTCCATGTATTTTAATAAATTTATGTCCCTCCACTTTATACTATATAAGTAAATGTTAAAAACGGGACCTATAAATAGGAATGTCAATCTAGTCCGAAACTCATGAGTCGATCCGAATTATCCGGTAAAATCATAGGGTTAGGGCCAAAAAATCGCAACCCATATTCAAAAGCGGGCTACACGGGCAGACGGGCTACTGGCCCGGATGGATTGCGGGTTAGCCTACGGGTTGAGCATTTAATATGAAAATATAATTAAAATTTTGAATTATATACTTATATGAAGTATATTTGGTAATATCAATATTAAATACTGATATAAAGAAGTAATTATGAAATGCATGATTTCCATTTAATTGTAGTCAGATTCATGTGTGCTATTAACTAAACGATATATTTATCTATTTTGTTTCAATTTTCAATTGCTATTATTTTCTTTCTCTTGATCACTTAGATAATACTCACTCCGTCCCAAGATAAGTGACTTGCATTCCTTTTTGGGGTGTCCCAATATAAGTGACCTATTTCTATTTTTAGCAAAAAGTCATCTTTATTATTTTATTCTCCACCTACTTTATTCTCCCTTCTCTCCTCTACTTTTCCCTCTCACATACTTTACTCTCTCCACTTTAACTTATTTAAATACCATTCCTTAAATCTCATGCCCAAAAGAAGTAAGTAGGTCACTTATCTTGGGACGGAGGGAGTACTTTACTATTTGCGACAATCTGCTTTTTAATAATTTAGAATATTGGATTGGATAGAAATTAGTAACATATAAGATTACTATTGGCCCGAATAGCCCGTAGGTTAGCTCGAAACCCGAACATTTAGGGTTAGGGCCGAAAATTTATAACCCGAAAAATTCACAGTCCGAATAACCCGCACCCAAATAGCCCGACAACCCGAGTGGATTGGCCCGACCTGAGCGGGTTAACCCAATTGACATCCCTACCTATAAGTGAATTCATAAAAAACTGATTTATAATTGGCTGGGTCGATCCAATAACTAATTTATCATTGTATATATATTAAATCGATCGTATCATTAGCAATTTGATTAGCATGTTGGACTATCCCGGAAATTGAACATTTAGAGTTAGGATTAAAATGTTTTAACTGATCGATAAAATTTTAGTTCGATTAGCCCATAATATGTGTATGCACATACAGTGTGTGTGCGCTATGTGTAAACAATGTGTGAATTTTAAATATCCATTCTTGATATAAATTTCAAATTGAAAATTTGAGTGAATTTGGAATCGTGATTCAAATTTGAATCCAAATATTTTTTGGTACCAAACACAAAATTTAGAATTAAAGACTCAATTCAAATTTAACATCAATTCTATGGTACCAAACGGGTCCAAAAAAATTTGCTTAGCAATTATAAACTCAAAAACCAAAATGTCTAACTCAAATCTAATCGAACTTGGTAGATTTTATTGTTGGATTTTTGGAATCAGATTCGATTTTGGTCATGCATAGTCGGTTAGTAGCTACTAGCTAGTGAAAAAAGGTTCAGAATGCATCATCTTCACACACAAACAAAAGGAATTAGGAAAGAAATGAAAATGTAAAATATAACACACTTACAATTAGTAAGCCTCACGAAACACATGAATTGGCCATTGCTGGTTAAGAATTACTAGTATACAGTACTAGTATATATTGAAATTCATATATGATCCATCATTATTGAGACATACAAACTGTCTAATAGTCTGAAAAATGCTTAACACGACCAATTTCATGTTCAATGAGAGTCTTAATTTGTGGCACTCGGATTTTTGGTGATAGGCAGGTTTCCATCATAGCTGCACTGCGGTAGACCTTGATTTCTCAAGAGCCTAGGCCCCGTTGGCACACCTGTAGTTTTCGGGCGAATATCCTGCAAAGAAATACGTCCATCGTCCATGAAAAGTATGCAACATTCGATGTGCACATGTTTTAAGAAAATATTGTTGGTAGATGCTAGTGGGACAAATTGCTAGAAAGACATTAAGTTTAGTCAATTTTTGGTCAATCTCAGCAACTTTTAAAAATAGACTATTATTTTCAGTGTATACTAGTAGTATGGCACCTGATCGAAAATAGCAATCGGAATTGCAAGGGTGGCGACAGCGTTAGGAGCGTCCACAATCCCCGAGATCCTTCCTTCGCACGGGCAGCACGACAGTAGAAGGTAGACCTGCTCTTTAGAGTATCCGAATCGGGAGAGATAATCAATGGCGTTGAGCACAGCGCGCTTGTAAGCAACGGAAGCATCAAGGTAGTGCTGCCTCCCGCTCTCGTCCACACTTATCCCCTCAAACACCAGCCATTCCGAGAATCTCGGCTCCACGGGACCTATCTCGAATATCGGATTCACATGCAATGCAGTTGGCCCCATCGGAGTTAAGTACTTTTTCATCCCATCCCTTATGATTTCACACCTAACACCATGAAACAGTTAAAACAGAGCTTTTTTTTTTTTGGTGTGTATGAAAAGATGAAAAAATAAGCTTACTTGAGCTCAAGAAAGCCACTCATCTCAATGGCGCCACAGAATGCTACTTCTCCATCTCCTTGTGAGAAATGCATGTCCCCGGTGCTTAGATTCGCGCCCTCCACGAATACAGGGAGGTACACCTTCGAACCTCTGCTCAGATTTTTTATGTCGCAGTTTCCTCCGTTTTCTCTTCCCGGAATCGTCCTCGCTGCCTCTCTTGCTATTCTTTCCCACTCCGGACTCCCTTCCTCGATCTACAAGTAACGCAACATATATGATTGCAAATTGTCCGTGCGTTCTCTTTAGTTGCAAATTTGTCGTAAGAAAATGTGAAGTAAAAATTCAGTGGTCCAGACATATTGAAGAAAAAAAGAAATTTCTGAATTTCTTTCCATATAAATATTTATATTCACTAAATGTCCGTTCTCAAATTTGTTAAATTAACTATATAATTTTCTGGCTCCGCTCCTGCTAGATGGCATTGTGTACCTTGCCAAGAACACATCCGGTTGTGGATGGAAGGTTTGCAAGGGGACGCGAATGCAAAACCTCACACAGTTTGAAGGAGTGGAGGCCAGTTTCTTCGAGTTTTCTCTCCCTCTCGTTCCATATATTCAGCAATTCCATTGAAGGTGCAGTTCCGACTATACCGGGGTGTGTCAAACCCGGAAATCTTACACCTGAATAGTCCATATTAGTTAGTGTTTGCAACTTTCATGAGGTGCAAGTAATGAAATATGCATATTACCTGGAATATGAGGAGAGTAGGCATATATTCCTTCAAAATACCATATAGCTTTGGTTGCACAAGGGAAGTGGTCTGTGAGAAATCCTCCACCATTCTCCCTGTCGAAAATCGCAGTGAAACCCCATTCATCTCCTGGTAGAGGCCCCAAGTTGCATATCTCTACGGCGAGGAGGTCACCGGGCATGGCTGGATCCCCGTCCGCATCCACCACTCTAATTGGTCCACTTAGATAATGAACCTGAGATATATGTGTATGTTACTTGTGTGGCAATAAAAGTTAGTACTTGTGAGAATCCTAATTTGGTTGAGGAATGGAATTAGATTAGAGTCTTGATGCCTCTGTATTAAAATATAGAAGGTCTTCACCATTTAAAATATGTACCGATCTTAAATGATGAGACATTTAATAGCAGACGAATAACTTATTTGGAATAAGTATTGTTTTTGGGGAGTGAGAAAGAGGGGTTAGAGGTAATGGGTAATTAAAGGATGATAGGGGTCAGATCTAGCCTGTTGAATCAGGTATCCGAACCCGTACCCGACCCGACCCGATGCGATATTAGTTGATAGTCTAATGTTTGCATGTACATACACAAAATAGAAGTTGCACTTACAGTTGATAGGTCTAATGTTTTAACATCAATTGCAGAGTTATCATCAGAGATTGCCCCTGCTGTCCAATCCACCATCTCTACCCTAAAAACCACCCCGGTTTCGACCTCTGCGACCGGAGGTATCTCCGGGTGCCACCGGTTGTGAAGTGGCAGCTTCTGCTGGCATGGCTTCTTCTTTAAGTCTATTGGGACTAATAGTTTTGGAGTTGGAGGGGCCATGACTCATTAGGGGGTTGCTTCATTAAGTGTTGTTTGTTCACCTTATCTTATCATTTATGCTTTTGAGGAGAGTTTTTCAACATCAAAAAAAAATCTTGAAACATACTCCATATATTTATGAATAGATAATTAATTTGTTGAATATGACTAGCTGACAAAAGAAGATGCAAATTTTCCGATGGTCCCTAATCCTATAGTTGTCTTCTCCTATTGTCAAATGATGTTGGCAACTTTTGGCAAGATGTATTTATCACTATGCACAGATATGATGGGATGTTCTTGTAATTGTAATTTTCTTAATATTATTATTATTTTCATTATCAATCATATGATGGTAAATTAATGGTAATTATAAAAAGTAATTTAAACGTATGAGTATCGTGTTTTAGGGAGTTGATTAGATTGTGATAGGGTTGAGACTTTTAAGTTGGGGTCGTTTTTACGTTAGTTAATGTCTATGTCAATGTGCTTTGGATTTTTCTTCCTTCTTTTTCTTATTTATGGGTAGGTTTATCTACAAAATACATACATCAATAAAATGCTGAAAAGTTAAGGTGTATTTTGCGAATTTATAAAAGTTATATATGTAATAGTACTTTTTTATAGGTTGGGAACGTAATTAACTCCATCTTAGGGTATATAATATTTATTTTTAGCACTTTAAATTATTATAGGAATTGATGATTAGGATTATAAGTTCATGAATAGAATATACTCCTATAATTTTTCAAATTTAACTCTTATGAATAACATATTTAACAATAGAACATAGAGTGCAACATATTCCACGCAACATAGTTCTAAATGGACAGAATTGCAGAGAAATTTATATTGGCACATTGAATCTACTTCTAATTAAATTCAAAGTTTGTGAATCTCCTTTTGGTCTTAATTAAAAAAAAATGGGAAAGAAGAATCTATAGTGGGATATATAGGAAAGTCCGCCAACAAAAAAATAAATAATTTAAAAATTAATTACAGATATATGAGAAACTCACAATAGAAGGATCTTGAAACTTGACGTCTTCAGCTGTAAACTCTTTAGTGATCCCGCCGCCGCTGAAATCCACCATCTCCACCCTGAAAAGTTCTCCGGCGCGGACCTGCGCCACCGGAGGTATCTCAGGGTGCCACCGGTTGTGCAAAGGCAGTTTTTGCTCCCTTGGCTTCTTCTTCACATCTATAGGCACAACCAATCTAGCACCATGATTACTCATTTTTACTATACTAAATTTCCACCTAAAATCGAATGTTTTGTTTTGGAGAAATAGTAGTCATGCTTAAATCATTGGAATCTTGATTTATTCTTATCACTAGGAAACTTTTGACAATGACTGCCACCATGGAATTTTTAATCTTCTTGAAATGGACCACTAATTCCTTGATTGCACGTCCCTTTGTATACATCTCATAAAATTGATACGACAAAGATAGAAGATTAGCATGACCCTTGATTACGTACATAAATCCTAGGTACTTTTGGCTTAGCTTAAGCAGTTACCTTTCTCGAACAATAGTTATTATAATTGGATTGATAAACTTAAATTTGTCATTGGCTACATAGTAGAGACACTAGCCGAGTTGGGGTTAGGCTGGGCTAAGATATTCAAGGCCCAGTGGAATTTCAGGCTGAGCACTACAATTTTTGGCCCGATGAATTTTTGAGCCGGACCGACCCGGCCTAGTTTGAGGAAAGCCGGATTGAGCTCGGTTCGATGCAGCTCAGTTAGTTATACATTTTCATCGGGGATTCTACTAAATTCAGACTCCTATATTCATAATGTCATGAGATAACTGCCATAGAATAACTATTTTGTATCCCAACTTTGAGTAAAACGTATCAAGTACCAACCTTTAAACCATTTGCAAATTTAAACTCTCCAACATTTTTTCGCAACCCAATATTCAAAACTAATTATTCGAGATATTTATTTCAAAAATAAAAAATATTCGAGATGAAGATTTTGATGTATGGTATATGATTCAATGTTTATTGGTGACTCGTTTAGCAAAATTCATTACTAAACAAGTACTCCCTCCGTCCCATAATAGATGTCACACTTTTCCTTTTAGTTTGTCTTAAAAAAATATCACATTTCATTTTTTGAAAAAAGCTCTCTCTCACATTAATATAAATGTACTATTTTCTCTTTGAACCTAACATACAAAACAACATCACCTAAAATCACGTGTAAATCCTCAAGTGTGCCATTTGTTGTGGGATGAGACGGAAATGAGGGAGTACTAAACGTCATAAAACAAGTATTTCAAATCTAATAACAATAAATCATTTAAATTAGCTCTCATCAATGTGATAGACATGTAAATAGTACAAGACGTTGATGGGTCCAGCCCCATTAAATTACGAAGTACTCCATTGACTATAATGGATAAATTTTATCAAAAGTGACTAAGCATGGATTTGCAAAAGCATTCCCAAATCTTTGCATTTAATTTGTAGGTGGAAAATGGGGATTTTTGCCTATTCATAGGCTCTGTTTCCTTCATTTGAAAAGTCACCAGAAAGAAATCAAAACCAATTTAAGAGCATCCACAGCGGTGTCTCTTATCCGTCTCTTAACTGTCTCATCTCTTCACTATTCATGGGCCCCACTGTACTTTTCACTCCATCTCTTAACTAAGAGATAGCACCTACATCAATCCATCTCTTAACCATCTCATCTCTTAACTATTCATTCAATTTCATTTTTCATTTTTATTTTCAACAAATCCAATTAATAAAAAACACACTTCATTAAATAAAATAAAATTACAATTTAAAATCCTAAAAATAAAAAAATACATAATTAAAATCCTAAAAAAATAAAAACACACATAATTAAAATTCTAAAAAAAATAAAAACACACGTAATTTAAAATACTAGAAATTAAAAACACTTAAAAAACTACTCAGCCGGCGAATCATCCCCCGAAGCCGGTGGCAGTGCACCCGGCTGAAGACCAAGTTGCCTTGCCATCGCCTGCATTCCGAGAACATGATGTTCGTATTGGGTAGGCGTCATCTTGGAAGTGTCAGCCATCGTGGAGAGCATGTATACGGACCACAGGGAAGTGTTCGAGCCCATGCCCGCGCCCGCCTGGCTCGATTCGCCCCGGCTCTTCCCCTTCCCCTTCCCTCTCCCTCTAGCCGCCTTCGCCGCCTTGGTCCCTTGCGGCTGACGTCGTGAACCGGAGGAGGAGCCACCGGCTTCAGTGGGCGTGTCCCCAGCCTCATGTGAGGCGTTGCCTGATCCGCCGCCCTCACTAGACAAGTAGCCACCCCCCGTGTGCTTCGTACGTTTCGAGCTCGAGGACTGGACACCGCCAGCCCACCGATCTTCGTTTCTGACCAGCTGCCAAACATCGATATGTTTGAAATCTTTTTTGACGTCGTCTCTAAAGACGCGCATCGCCGCTCGCAGAATGTCGGCTTCGCTGGCTCCGCTTTGGTAATGCTTCGCTTCACCCCTGTAGACCGCGCAAAACTTTTTGACATCTTTGTCAACCCGGTCCCAATGAGCGGGGAGCATCTTCACGGTGTGGGGGCGACTCCCCCTCGGCTTTGAATCTGTGTTGTAAAGCTCGGTGACCTTCTGCCAAAAGCACAATTTGTTTTGTTGATTCCCGACGATAGGATCGCACGAGACGGTGAGCCAAGAGGTGTATAGAGCCATCGTCTCCTTGGAGCTGTATGGATGATGGCCTAGATCCTCATCCACCTCCTCCTCCACCGGGGTCTCTTCGTCCTCGGTATCGCGGCTGGCGGAGCCTCTACCGCTGCTGAACGGAACGTATTCCGGAATGTGTTCTTCCTGAAAATTCTCCCTAATTTGGGACAATCCCTGCGTTGCCCTCGGAGGGGGGGAGGGACGATAGTATGCATCCAGATCGAAATGTGGAGCTTGGTACGGCGACGGCGTCGTCGAGCCTTTGGTGCCCGGCGTTGACGAACGAGCCAGCGAGTTGTACATGCACCCCCAGTCGCCAAACGCGTTTAAATCGAAGCCGCCGGAGCCGCTGGAGTTTCCATCACCGGACATTTTTAAAGAAATTGGAGAGGGAAAGAGAAGTGAATTGAGAAAAGAATAGATGTGGTGTTTGTAGTGTTTGTGTGTGGAATGGAGAATGAAAGAGAGTAGTGTGTATTTTATAGAATAAGAAAAAAGAAAAAAAAAAATTATTACCGTTGAAAAAATCAGTAATATTACCGTTAATTAAAAAAAAAATTTAAAATCGATTTTTTTTTAAAAAAAAAATTAAAATTAAAATCAGATATTCGACGCCCACTCGCGGGGTCAGCGAGTGGGCGTCACGCACCAACAGCGACGTGCCACGTCGCCCAGCGCGTGGCGAGACCGTCTCGCCAGCTGCCTCGGCGAGACGGGACGCGGGACGGGCTCGGGACGAGACCTGGACGAGATGGACGCCACAGCAGCGTCTCGCCGGCGTCTCGTCTCTCTGAGACGAGACCGGGCTGAATTTGTCAGCCGCTGTGGATGCTCTAAGAGCAGAGCTTCTTCAAAGAAAAATTGCTCTTTGAGTATAGAGTAAGCGAGTGCAAAATTAGCATTACCATGGATGGCTAGGATTCCATGTAAAATAATTCCATCCAGATTATAAGTTGATATTTCACTCATTGTTTTTGGTGTATCATAATATTAACGTTTGTTTGGAAAAAAGGAATGTTAATTATATAGAGATGGTACTTGAAGTTACTCGCTCTTTGATTTTTAAATTTCTCTTTAAAACCCTATCAATATGAATTAACAATATATAATTAGAAATATATATAAATTTACAATATATTTTGGAATTATAATAATTCAGGATTGCAAACATATGATTTGGAAAAGTATGTGAACTTACATGTAATTATTGTGTAATCACCAACGACCGAATACAAGAATAGAGAACTTGGTGAATACACTCTGATTTTTCAAATACTAGTAATATTTAAATGTAAAACAAAAAAATTTATAACTTTATATATCAGATTATAAGTCTTTTGCATTATGTTGGTCATACTTAAGAATACATTATAGAGTTCACTAATATTGGATCTTACTTTTTTCCAATACTTATTTTAAATATGAATGAAAATGAGTTAGAAAAAAAATCAATAAAATGTTATTTCACATTTTTACACATAGTATAATTTTATAATGAAATGTGAATAAAATAAGTTGAAATATTGATGAACCAATGAAATGATATGAAAATTATCAAATAATATTATTAATAAATGTATGTACAATAATTTAAGTATAGGGTAATAAATTTGAATCTCAAAAATCAAAATACCAACAATATTATACTAGTGACAAATTATAAGCATTTATTTTAGAATTCTCTCGGACCCATTATTGTTGAGATGTTTCAGAGCAAGAAATTTTCTCTAATAGAAGGAAAATCTCAATGTAATCTACACATTGATACCTATGATTAGGGATGTCAATTGGACTAACCCGTTCGGGTTCGGGCCAGGCCACTCGGGTCGCCGGGCTATTTGGCTGCGGGCCATTCGGGTTATGGATTTTTCGGGTCATAAATTTTTAACCCTAACCCTAACCCGTCGGATTTTGGGTTAACCCATCGGGCTATTCGGGCCTAAAAGCTTTCGAAAATAATCTCTTGTATCAAAATTTTCTTCTATAAAATGATTTTAAATTTTAGATACTTTTTTCTTTTTAGTTTAGAATCATATAAAATCTTCAAATTTTCATAGTTTTCTTCAATAATACTTGAAAAGAAGCCTTTCATCTCGATCAACTACAATATAAATTAAAGCTTGTATTCGTGTCATTATTATGACATTGTTCGTAACTAATTCTTTATGAAAATTAAAAATCACATCTTACATGAATCATTATTAAAATGATAAATATATTAAAATTTTGATGGGTTGGTTCTTAATTTTGTCTTGATTGGCTTTGGTGGTGGTAAGACACTAGTGGCAGATGATGAGACGATGCAATAATGAGTTGAGATGGAACTTGAAAGCTGATATTGTGGAATCAAGTGGAAAAGTGTAGAATGAAGATTGAATAAAACTAATGATTGTGTAGAATGAATATTGAAGATTCAAAAATATAAAAAAACACCTAAAACTTAATATTTTATAATTAAAACTCACAACCCATCGGGCCGACCCGCAACCCGTTCGGGCCAATCCGTTCAACCCGCCAACCCATTCGGGCCAACCCGTTTAGCCCGTTTTGTATTCGGGTAATAAAATTACAACCCTAACCCGCTCATATTATCGGGTTGTTCGGGCCGGCCCACAGATTTCGGGTTGAATTAGCATCCCTACCTATGATTGCTGTTGCTACATATTCAATTGTTTTAATTATGCACAAATAGATTACAAACTTATAAGCTAATTCCAAAATCCAAGATAATTGTGAGGCTTGTGGAATCAATTAATGTGCCCCACACAATATACTCATAGATATTTCTCTCTCTTTTGTTTTTAACTTTTTTTTCTGTCGGAATCGATTTGTGGCCGTAGACGCAACCATGAAAAAGGTAGGACATTCGTATTTCGTACTCGGCCCCTCGTTTTAATTGTACAACTTGTAGTAAGACGTCTCTACGCACGCATCGCAAATGATAAATTTTATAATCAATTTGTTTACAAAATTGATTAATAATCTATCCACTCTCAATTAAGTTGAGTCAAATTTTTTAGACACAAAAGATTAATAAAAAATAGAAAAAGAAAACAAAATAGAGTAGGAAAAATAAAAAGGCGTAAAGTATTTAATGGAATAAAGTGAGAGTGATTAATGTATTGTTTTTTAAAAAAAATTTGACTCTACTTAGTTGAGACATTTTAAAAAAGAATACGACTCAAAGTAGTTGGGACGGATGGAGTATAGTATTTCATTTTTTCACTTTAAAACGTTATTCAATTATAAACAAATACTAACATAGTCCATAAAAAATAGTTTCTCTATTATAATAAAAAAACTTCTAGAAAGGTGATTCCCATTTTTCAATAGTAATAATTTTAAACTTTTTTCTATCTCTTATTTTATCAATTTCGTAGTACTATTTAAAACTCATGTCATCTATTATTAAGCCAATTTTTATAGACGCATGTTGTAGGGTACTCCATACATTACATAAAAATAGGCTAATTGAAAATGACACAAACTTTAATGTGTAATGGTAAAGTAAAAGATAATAATAAAAAAGTAATTGAAATAATGTAATGGATGGTTGAGGCAATAAATGTATTTGGACTATTTCTACGAGACAAGAAAAAAGAAAATTCAGCCTATTTTAACAGAACGGAATTTTCATCAACTTTCGTTCATATTTTTAAAACACGTACCAATTGGGGGACTTTAAATGGTAGACGGAGGAAGTATATTTTAAACATAATATTTAAAAATAAAAGTGAAAGTGATAGGTTATCTAGAGCAAATGAATGGAGAATCCAACGGTTGAGGATAGCCATCCGCGGAAACTTGGAGCCGCTATTGCCCAATACTTTGGGAATCTAACCTAACCACGCACCCACACCCACTCCCACTCTCCTTCCTTCAACTCAACTCTAGTTAACTACTCCAAAACTTCAACCCCACTCTTCCCATTTCCTCTTTATATATACCCCTCTCCATCTCCTCAAATTCAATTCCATTACATTCCCTTTCCCTCTTCCCATATTTCACATTTCTCCGATTATTTGATCCATCTAAGAAGAGCATGAGTTGCAATGGCTGCCGCGTCCTTCGAAAAGGCTGCAGCGAGACCTGTATTCTAAGACCTTGTCTCCAGTGGATCGACACCACCGAAGCGCAAGGCCACGCCACCGTCTTCGTCGCCAAATTCTTCGGCCGCGCCGGCCTCATGTCCTTCATCTCCGCGGTCCCCCACTCCCAGAGGCCAGGTAACTAATTAATTAATTAACTAGTTATTGAGGCGACCTTTAAATTTATGTTCATTTATTAATTTAAAAAAAACTCGGCACTAATTTTTTTTCTTTTTTTACGCAGCTCTATTTCAGTCGTTGCTGTTCGAGGCGGCCGGAAGGACGGTGAATCCGGTGAACGGGGCGGTGGGGCTGCTGGGGACGGGAAATTGGCATGTGTGCCAGGCGGCGGTGGAGACGGTGCTCCGCGGCGGCGCGTTGAAGCCACTCCCGGAGCTCCTCGGCGGCGCGTCGGCGCCGGACGACGCCTCGGACTGCACCGACGCGTTCCGCCTCCACAGCCCGGTGAAACGGCGCCGTTTGCCCGAGGAAGCAGCGGCGCCGAAGGCCGATCTCGATCTCAGCTTGACGCCGGGTTTCCGAGGCGGCGTCTTGCCGGAGAAGCCGCGGCGCCTCGGGAGCCCGTCGATGAATTCGGAGGAATCGGTGACGACGACTTGCGGAGATCGGCGAGCGAATGAAGTGAAATTGTTGAATTTGTTTAGTTAAATTAGTTTTTTTCGAATTTTTTTTTTTTTTTTTTTTGGGTCCTCGTAGAGAGGTTTATTTGCCGGAGATTTTTTCCGGCTGATTTTGAAGTCGTCGGCGCAGGATTTCCCTCTTTTTGCTGGTTGATTATGTGTAGAAGGAAAAAGTAGGGGAAAATGAATGTATTTCCAACGATAGCTTTTGCTTCCTTATCTGTATCTTCTTCTATTTTCTGCATCCAATGACTGTTGGAATTTGAATAATTGAGTTGCTTTTAGCTTTTTCAACTTTCTTGTATTCTTATGCATCACTATTTCTATAATAAATTGATTAATATTTCTATTCAATTGATAGAGAATTGTTGAAATTAAATTATGAAGATATTAGTAAATTTTAGTACAAGATCAAATTGAACTACCTTCAAGGTGGGAGGACTATTGTTTAAATTTGTAATTAAAAGTTATAGTAGTAGTAGAAACTAGAAAATAATGTAAGCCTCACAATATTGATATTTTTATAGGACATGTACCACGTCACGATCCATGTTGCTAGCATTCTCCATTTTCCACGGTAACTTTGATCAAAATCAAATGAATTATTCGATGAAGAAACCCTAGAAAGCTGACAAAAGATGCTGCTACTTTTCTCCACAAAACTGTAAATTAGTCTCGCATATATGCCCACTAATGACTAATCATGTCGTGTCCATCGATAATTTTAAGGAATGAAACTATTTAAAAAACAAATCAATGTGCCCTCTACTTTGACCTAAAGACACCCACCTCAAATCCATGTAAGAATTGCGTGGCAAAGAGGCAAGTTTGCTTATAAAAACCATGATTTCGTACTTATCCAGACTTGAAGAATATCATTGGGCAGAGATAGTTCCAGGAAAATTGTGTACCTTTTTAATATTTTATTTTATAATATTGTGTAAAGAAATTTGGACAAGTTGGGGTTTGGAGGGGCACAGTTGGGGTTGGGGCTGAGTTTTGATTGGCTTTAATTAGTGTTGAATCTTGGGGACCTTTCGGCGGACAGAACAGCTTCTTAAATTTGGTCGGGGTGAAGCAATTTGCATGAGAGAGAATCAATGAAGTTGGCTTTTGGAGTGTGTCAAGCGGTGTACCTAAGCATATTACATCATGTGGACCTATTTTCCTTTGAAATTTATGTCTTTGTTCTAACATATTAAAAAAATTTATATCGATCTACCACCATTTAAATTATGAGCAAAAGTTTTAGTGGTTCCGATGGATTGTTAGATGGTGTGTTCAGTTAATTATACTATATTCATCTAATTATAAGATTCATATTTTCATAATTTATTTTATTCACATTTTATTATAAAATTAATATAAAAAAATAAATTTTATATTTCACTAACTTTTTAAACCACTATATTTTACATTTCTTAATTTAACCGAGTTTAATTTTCGAACAAAGTGGCCCTAGACTTTCGAGCAATATTCTGTTTGAGTCTATTAGGCGCTGGCTTAATTTTCCGATTGATAACCTTAATGTGCATATGAATGTAGCACAATATAGGATAGTTGCACTTGACATGGAAGACGAGTGTGTAGTTTGAGAAAGAGTGAAATGTATAATTGTGAAAGTGAATATGAGTGTGTAGTTCGAGAGAGGGGGGGGGACGTATAAATGAGAGAGTGAATAGTCTTGACCATTAACGAGTTGAGTTACTTCATTATGTGTTGATATCTAAGCTGAAAAGTTGAATCAACGTTTCGATGAAGTCCAAAACAATTCATTTTTGTGAATAACATGTTTTAATCTTAGAGTTTTCCTTATTCAAATAAAAAAAGATGCTTCGTCTGCACTGTTTAAAATTAATTGGAGGTTCCGAAAAAACTGTCACAGTCTTTATATATATACATAAATAAATCTAACAATATTTTTCAGAAGCACAAAACTATATTATACAATCATGTGCAGTAAAACTAAATTCCATTATATAATAAAACAATATTGAAAATAACATCTACTACTAAAAACCCAACAAATCTCATCATTCCAAACAGAGAGGAAAACAAATTAAAAATGTTGAAATAGAGAGTGCAGTTAACCTTGATTTAAATATATGTGACATGTTGTGAGGAACAAAAATATTTGGTTGGACATTTCTTCCTATATTCGAGGGACTTATGTGGGGCCCATAGTTAGGTCAAGTAGTGCTCATATTAAAATGATCCACATATTCCAAAACAGGGACTGTGATGGGTGGGGTTGGGGGCACCGCGCCACGTCAGCGGACCCCATTCCTTTAGGTGTGGGCTTGCGTTTGTTGACTTGCATTTACGTCATTATAATCAAATTGTGCTCGTTTTGTAACTTGAGTTGATTGCATTTTCAATTTTTGATTGAATTTTTTATCATTATAATCAAATTGTGCTTGTTTTGTTAGTTGACACTAAAAAAAATGTCAGTTTATCGACGGAATCACAATGGACAATTTTTTGCTTCGACTTACCGATGGAATTTCCGTCGCTAATTCTTTTTCTTTTTTAATTAATGTATTTTCTGTCGGTAAAAAAAATTTACCGATGGACTTCCGTCGGTAAACAACTCGTCGATAATTTTTTTTATCGACGGAAAATACATTAATTTAAAAAAGGAAAAGAATTAGCGATGGAATATTCGTCGGTAATTCGTAGCGAAAAGTTTTCGTCGGTAATTCCGTCGGTAATTCGTAGCGAAAACTTTCCGTCGCCAATTCCGTCGGTAAACTGACTTTTTTTGTAGTGTGAGTTGATTGCATTTCGATCATTATAATCAAATTGTGCTCGTTTTGTTAATTGAGTTGATTGCATTTTGAATTTTTTTATCATTATAATCAAATTTTGCTTGTTTTGTTACTTAAGTTGATTTGCATAATGTATAAACACACCCACAAAACAACAGTGCTTCATAGCTACAATTCATTTTTTACATTTCTTAATTTTATATTCATTCCTATTTGATATAATTTGCAATAGTAAACCATTTCATATAGCTACGATAAAAATAAAAATAATGGATCCAGAATATAAAAAATCTTTGGGTTGGATATAGTGAAGAATTGACAATTTTTATACTCCTATATTTAAATAATTCTTTCTTTTAAAATAATTTATTACTACTATAATTTTAAAAAATGTACTATTTATTGGTATATGTTGAATATTATTAAAAAAAACCTTGAAACTAAAATTAAATCAAAGAATCATGTTTTAATTACATTTTTTAATATCTTACACATGGTTTATTTTAAAATCAAACCAGAAAAACATTCCATATTCAAGCATTTAATATAAATATTAAAATAGAAAATAAAAACCCAAATTTCTGAATAATGTAGAAGTCAGGTAAATATAAATCTCCAATCCTTTCGGATACTTGGGGGGAATAGTCAAAGAATCTAAGATATACGAGAGGCACGCTGCAAGAATCAAAATAAACTTAAAATAATAGTCTAATTAAAAAAAATGATATTCTAGATTTACTATACAGGGTCTAGGAGTACAAAACAGGCCTACCGTATTGTTCTCTAAAATCATTTTTAGTAAACTCAACAATTTTTTAGAGAAAATTGCAATACAAAATACAAATGATGAAATTTAGTCATGCGGAGTATTATATTTTTTTCAATTATACTACTTTCAAAATTAGCTAATTACTAATTCCATATATCATGATTTTGACATTTTTTTAATTGTTACATTCATTTAGGTTTTTGGAAGAAATTATATATGACGTGAAAGTCTAAATACTTTATCGAATCTTGCATTCTATATTTTTCATACTATAATTAATGGTTATTATGAGTGATACACAAAATTGTAAAAATATCATGGAATTCGGCATCCAATTCATACACAATTTCTCTTCAATTCAAAATCAATAGATAATTGAGAAAAATATCAACGTTATGATATAATTGACTAAATTTACAAAATTAACCAAACTTCACGATTTTTCTAGCTTTCCTCTTTAGTTTCACGCTATTTCTTCTCCCAAGTCCTAATTTTATTCTAAATTTTTATTTTTCTTTACCTTTCTAGTACGTACTCTTAAATTTCGTGAGGTTGGAGGCTGAGTTGTCATGGCTCAGTGGCCGATTACGGACTCATCGGACGGCAATGAGGCCACCGACCCCAGTACAGGAATCGGTCATTAGTTCATCCTCTCGAACTTGGTAGTGAATGCTAGAGATTGACATCAAACTTCATAAAGCTAATGAAGTCACACATCTAGGTGACATTACTATTGAAAAAGTAAAATTTTCGCATCAAGACACAATATTTGTAGATTGTTTAACTAGTCGTTTTAGCCACTTATAGCTGTTACCCAAACTCAATTTTAAATCTAGTTGTCCAAACTTACTATTACTAATGTAAAAAGAAACAAATAATGCAACCAATAATCTTATTTTTCCCATTTTATTTGTTCACAAATATTAGTCTTATTCTAGTTTTGGTAACGTCGTCCACCGTTTCTTACATTCTCCTACCTTTTCTTCTCTATTTTACTTATTCATCTTCGGCTAATAATATTTCAGTTATTATATTTTGGGATATTGACATCTAATATCATGAAACTTTCAAAAAGTTGAATTTTTCCCATGAATTTTAAAATTAACAAATAATATCACGAACTTTACTCCGGGTTTGTTTTTTCCCACGAATGAAAAAATTCATGCTATTTTAATAGATTGAAGAATAATTTTGGAGGGTGTGCTTCAAGAAAAACTATCTTCGAAGATTGTAAAACTTGAAGCTCTCAAAATTGTTGTCGAAAAATTACGAAAAAAATTCCGTATCATAATATTATTTGAGAAATTTTTTCATTCGTGGGAAAAACAAACCTGGAATAAAATTCGTGATATTATTTACTAATTTTAAAATTCGTGAAAAAAATCAAACATTTTAAAATTTTCATAAATGATATTAGATGTCAAATATCCCTTATATTTTTCTTCTTACTTTATTAGATTTGTGCTCATTCTCAGCCAAATTTTATTGATTTTGACAAATGAAATTTGTGCTCGTTCACTGCCAAAATTATTGCCAGGTGTATTTCTTACCTCCATTCTATCTTATTCATAAACACAATCAATAAAATACATTATCCAGTTGTAGCCATTAAGAGTTTCGAACAAGAATATTTTTCCATATTAAATGCATATCACTAGATGGGGTCAAGGTTTTATTCATTAATTAACCTTGTTTCCAATCAATTAATTACTACTACTATATTGGGCAGTGCCTCATGTATTGATTTTGATTTTTCCGTTTGGCGTGAGTGTGACTTCTTTGCTCACTATATCTTCTTGAAATAATATATACTAAAAAAATAGTAATGCTTTAGAGAGTTGGATTTTATCATGCAAGTTGGCACTACTAGTTTGGGTGAAAGTGGATGGTATGACGTTAACCCTCTTCTCAATTTTAATGGATTTAACCAAACAATGCTTTCGTAAAAAGCGTGCTTCACTTTTCTTGGCCACGAATGGGCATATACACGTGTAGAGACATCTGGCCTTTCATGGGGATTTAAGGTCATTTTATCTTATTCCAGTAATTAGATTACCCAAGAAATAACCTTTACTTCCACTTTTGGCGTTTTCGTGGTAAAAAAATGTTGGATTCGGACCCGGACTATGTAACCGAATAAGACGGTTACATGGTCCGGCTTGAGAAGCGTAACCGATGATCAAGTCCGGTTACAGTTAATTCGACATCCCTATAGATAAAATGAAATATTGTATTGGTATTATTTAAAGCCTATTTCGAGATGCAAATTTAAATAACATTTAAATAATTTAGCGCGGTTGGTCCTTATTGCAAGCTAAATTTGTTTTTTTTTCCTCAAGAATTTTAAAATTTAACAACGAATTTTTGTTTCAGCATTGAAAAATTACTACAATATGACAAGTTCACAATTTTAATCACCAATTTTAAAGTTCATGAAAAACCATATTTCACCCTAAATTTGGTTTTAGCCACCAATTGCTGTTTTCTATTGTGTGCACGAGCCTTTGTTTTATTAATTTTTTATAGGAGTATTTTGTTTTGTTGGCATTTACACCGACAAATTAATGCGTAGACCAATTCATTTAAAAATAATATTTGTGCTGTAAATCATTTTTTGTTTAGTCCGTTACGTTTTGAGAGTGGGTTTTCCCAACTTTTAGCAAGAAATTATTTTGTGTGAATTTCTATTATGTTTTCAGTTTGCTATTTCAGGAGAACAAAAAACATTATTAAAAGTAAACACACACAAAATTTGATCTTTTTGTTAAACTACCGATAGCTGTCTGCTCACATATTTTGCACAAATGACTACAGGTGGTAATGTTCAGGACGGCCCCGGCTCAGCAAGTCGCAGTCCGGAGCATCAACGCAATGGGCTACCATGTATGCAACTGATGACTGCATCTAACACTACCTCTTCTTGAAACTACCAAACCCGTAAGCCATTAAAGATCGTTTGCAGCATTCATCCCCCTCTTCCGTCACTCTACATTGGCTGGCTGGCAAAAACATGCTTCATGCAGTTATCGACATATAGCACCACCCATCTCTCGCCAGTCAGATATTTGATCGTACAAGAAGATGCAAGCCTTCAACTTCAGAGGATTGATGGTTGAATGAACTTTCGAGGAATGGGTTTGGATCACAAGTTGCGTCTACTCGGCTGGAGTTGTTTTCCCCATTTTCTTAACGAATACATGCAGCCAGCAGCCGAGAATAGTCCAAGGGCAGCAACAGAGGTAATAGTTGAATTTGCAATGTAGTGATGACCTCTCTGCAATGCCAACACGGTAGCAACAAATCCATGTCAAGGAAAAAATAGATCAATAAAAGGAAGTACAAAAGGAAGGAAGCTATGCGATTTAGTTCAGACTGCAAAAAAGGCAATCGAAAACCCCAAAATTTCACATGTGCATGAAAATATGTAAATGTATAATATGCCCTCCTAAGTCCCAAGGAAGATACACATGACAGGAAATTTCATTAACTTTTATCAATTTCAAGTCATCTTTAGAATTCTTTCGGAAACAATTTTGTTAATGCAATTTTGTACCCAAAGAGACAGGTTATAGTGAACAAAGTAGCCTTTCCATAGTAAAAACATCTAAACCCATTGATTCTATTATAATTATGTTTACAAATATGTGATGTGGAAGTAGAATATACCAGGACCAGAAGAAACAAGATTGCTGCATTTGCAGGCATGAGAGATAAGCTCATCATTCCACCACGAATTTCATTTGGCAGATACCTGCAGGGGGTAGTTAGAAGGATAAGATTGCAAACAACACTTGTGTTCATCACTCGAGATCAAACATCAGGCGATAAAATAATTCATCACTGAATGTCAACATAGGGTTCATAAATAAGTAGAAAGTAATGATAGCTTACGTTGTTCTCAGTCTGGCAAGAAATGGCAAAACCATGCCCAGGCAAGTTTGAAATAAGCAGAATAATGTTACCAGAAGTCCTATTTCCTGAAATAAGGAAAACCTTAAACCAAAATACTACAACAAGAAGATTAAACACAACATAGTTAGCTGTAAGAATGAGTATGAAGTTAGCTCACCTGATAATCATAGGCCACAATAGACAAAGCAATGCCCATTATGGTGAATGCATACATTAGGTATTCCTCTGTCCGAAGCACTAATGGCATGTGGAAGAACCATGGGAATCCAGTGCTACCAAGCATCTTCGAACCAAGCAAACAAGGATATATCAATCCCAAAGACACCTCCCTTCCATCAGCCTGTAGCATAATACTGGTCAAACAAATTTTTAAGATCTTTTTACATAGTTAATAGGAGTATAATAAGAAACAATAGCAATCAAAAGAAAGTTTTCAAGCAAATACACCATAGTTAATATTTAGGTTGAACCAAAAATACAACTTAATTGTTGAAAAGAAATTCTAGCAAGTGTCAACTCTCTATGCATGTGCGAGCATTATAAGACACACACACACACACATATACATTAATATACATAGAAGAACATATGGCTAGATCATGACAAAAAGAAACATATGGATGATCTAGAAAATCCAGTATCTATGCGCTGCAGATAAATTCTTTATCATAAAAGTCAAATGACCTCGCAAGTTTCACAATTTTTTCAAGATACTGAACACTATCAGTACCATCTATTTTTCTATGACTCCAAATCCATAGAATTATAAAAGGAATAAAAAATGTGCACCAAATTAGCAAACCCACAAATTGCACCTTGCATAACTGTGACATCACAGGCTATAATAAAAGTGTAGGGGACAAACTGATGCCTTCATAATCATACCACTATAGATGGGGCCCAAAGAATCCAAAATGCTGCAACAGAAAAATACACGCTAGACTGTGCCCACGACAAGAGCCATATCCTTTTATCTGCAAAATGAGAATGCATTGTTACTCACTAGAGGATTTTGAGCCAAATGCCAATAACAGAAGTTCCTCTTATAATTCCTTAAGGTTGCAAACCCAAACATATGCCATGAAGGAAAGAACATGCATTTTGATATACCACAAATAACATGTTTGTGAAACGAAACACGATAATCCTTCAAAATCGTTGTTTGAGGAGCTTCTTGCCAGCCTCGAGTGACAAGACCAACAGCAAGAACAGCCAAAACTGCAGCTCCAATCCACAAAGATTTAATATTTCTGATCACATTATCATCAATAAGATAATTTGCAAGTGCCTGGCTTCCGATAAAAGATGCAGACTCCAAGAAAGTCATCAGCCAAAACATGTCATTCAGTACCTCTTGCCTCTGCCCAAGCTGCAAAACATAAGTACTATCACCATCATAGCAAAATATAAAAAGAATTAACATAAATAAATGATAGCCTTAAAAAAAATCCTAGACCAACCTTGTCCTGCTCAACAACCATCCATGCCTCGAACCCGAAGGAAAATATCGATGATGCCAGTGAAAGAAAGATGCTTGTTAACCAAAAAGTAGAAGTTCCAAAGACTAGCTTCCATAAACTCACCAAAAGGTGTAGCAAGAAAAACAACAAGCACAGCTTCTTGTAACCTCTGCGCAGACAAGATTTTTATAGAAGGTGAGTAATTACTCAAAGCATTCGCAAAATTGTCACAATGTTCAAAATATCCATACTTATAAGGTAGTTTCCAGATGTACAACTACAAAAAAGACTAATTTAGATTTCATTTCCTGCAAAATTGAGCAACACATTACCATCCAAACACACACAAAGAAAGGCCACATCTTGGCATAACTATTGAGTGACCATACTTACAATAAATCAGATAGCACTCCGATGAAACTCCCGATAAACAGAGAGACCGCAAATCCAACGGAAATAACATTCAGCAATTGATCTTTACTGAATCCATAAAACGCCAACTCGTATTCTCCAAACGCAGCCCATAAACCCTCCATCACTGTCGACACACAAATAAATTTTGTCAGCCAAAGGGGGAAACAAAGTAGAAGTTAATTTAGCAGGAAATAAACCTACATTACAAAAACACAAAATTGCAGTGACCTGAGGAAATAGCGAAGAGGAGGAGAAATTTGCGCTGGAAGCGGAGAAGAGAAGCGGAAGACGCGTGATCGAGCACATTTGCACTCGATTTGGCGGGCAAGCAGAAGATTGAAACCACAGAGAAGATGAATAAGAGTATATAAATTGATTTGTTTGGTTCCCATATATCAGATTCAATCACAACCCCCATTTTTTTACACGGATTGTCGCATGAATGTTGATTGGTGAGCTCACAATAAACGGTAAATCCAGTCGAAAATCGTGGTGAAATCAGAAGAGAGTATTATCAGCCGGGAAAGAGTTGTGGCCGGATTGAACTAAATTCTGCGTCCAAATCAAATTGACAGAGCATAAACTGAGCACGAGACTTAGTAAAATGGTTGGTTCCTTCTGGTGAAAGTTGTTGAATCCCTGTTAATAAAAATTACTACTAATTTACTGAAATACTCCCCCCGTCCCACACTTGTAGTAACATTTAGTTATGACACATGTTTTAAGGAATTGGTGGAGTGTGTAATTAATGAAGTGAGAGGTGGAGTGAGATGATGAAGTGTGTAATAAATAAAGTGAGTTGGTTGAAAGTGGGTCCCTCTTTGACTTTTTGGTTTTTTGTTTTTGTTTTGATTTATTTTAATATAGATAATGACATTTGGGTGTAATTTTAGTGAATAATGGGGTAAAATTTTATGTGCAAATATGGTAAATTCTAAATGTTACTCCAAATGTGGGACGGACTTTTATGGCAAAATATTACTACAAATCTGGGACGGAGGGAGTATATAAAATTTATATAATTAAATTTTAAAAAATAACTAAATTTATTGAAATATATAAAATAAATAAAATCTAGATTTAAATAAAAAATATGTTATAATCCGTGGACCAAAATGTGCTTATGTTTTTTCAATCATTATATTGGAGTTATCGTGTGTTGATTCCGGCGATGTATATAAGTTCAGAAATTCTTGGGTGCACCTTGATTTGGGGGTTGCTTGCGGGTGAGGAGTTGGTCATGTCTACATCCACCCAACTATGCTTGGCTCCTTCATCCTCAATAATCATATTAAGCCGTATGGCGTATACATATATGGTATCGGCTAACACATCCTTGAACGATTGCGAACCATGTTTGGAGTACGATAAAACATCTTTTTTAGCTAAATCATGCTTCCGCGACGAAACAAACCCTTTTCGATTTGTTGGACACGAAAAGGTCTTGACAAAAATCGACCACCTAGGATAGATTGCGTCTACAGGGTAATATCCATTGTCGCACCAATATAAATTGAGCTTAAAGTTTACAACGAGCACACATATTACTTTAGTGGTCAAGATTTGATTGGCTTCCATTGCAATTTGACGTTTTACATCCAACAAATAAGTTGATGGTTCGAATTATCATCGAAATAGATGAAAAACCATTATTGATGCTATTTAAAAAAAGTTAATCCATGCCACAGGCTACATGGGTTGGGGAGAGGTTTCACTCAAAAGTAAAGCAAAACAATCAAAGGGAATCATCCACTCATAATTAATGGATACATAAAGTAATATTGCAAAAATATACTCTTAATACACAGAAACTGGAAAACTCCAACATATACGAGGGTTATGTTATGATAGCTAGTTATAAAACAATTCTTGTAACTGACAAATGATCAAAATATAAGATCACAAGGGTATCAACGGCTGCATTTGTTACATTACCACAAAGCTATGCTGTGTTTTGCGAGCAAGGAGGTTGAGCTATTGAGTTCGGCTCCTGCTATTCTCTGCAGCCCTTACTTGCGAGAAATACGGATGAGCCTACAATAAGATTAGTCGAGCACAAGATTAGAGTTTGAAAAAGAACATACCAACAAAAAGACATCAAGATAGGTTAAAAGCCATTTCATAGCTTCATCAAACAAAGTTTATCTTGATATCAAAACATAAGTTAAACTCACATTTTCAGTTTTTTTAAAAAGGTCAAAAAGTCGGATTTTAAAAAAAATTAATTGCATGTAAATATACAAAGTATGCCCAAATTTTTGTTTTCTGCAACAAAAATGCAATAGAAATTTTCAAAATGCAGGGGGCAGAGTAGCTCAGTCGATGAGTACTATAAGTTAGCAAAGCAGTGAAGAAATACCATAGCTTCTCTTGCTGTGAGCCTATCTTGATGATCATATCGCAGGAGTTTATCGAGGAAATCGATGGCCTGTCAGAGTAAGACAAAATTTCTAAATTTGGAAAAAGAGGAAATTGATTTATGAATTTCATTTGTGTAAGTAATTTTGCTTAGAATTTAAAAGGTTGAAGAAGGAATGAAAGAACAAAGCATGACCTCTGGTGACACAAGATGCTGATTATCTGAATTAACAAACTTCGACCATGGTTTCCTGCTATGCCTGAGAAATTGAAAGTAGTTAAATGGAAAGCATCTAGTTAAGTCACAGCCAAAGACCAGCTTTCATCTAAAATATTTTACTACACATAGGATGAGTTAAAAGTTTAATTTGGATTCATTTTGTAACTCTTAGCAAATAGCATACCTTCCAACAAGAGCTTCTAGTTGAGGATCAAGCTCCAACCGGTATTTGTGTAGATACGCATTTAACTCATCAGTCCCAAGGACCTGGAGGAGAAAATCTCAAATCAGATGAGTTACATAGGAGATCCACAAACTTTAAGAGATTGTCAGCTGCGCCACTATATTACTTTGTGTCTCTATTAGTACAACCCATGAGTGTTTAAATATATGGGAGTTGAATTACATACAATGTCTCAAATACTCTCAATGGGCAAGCCAACGTATTTACCTTAGCGATTTTTACAAGTTGATCCTGGTTATCATGTCCATAGAAAAAAGGTTCTTTCCGAAAAATCTACATAATCAACATGAAAAAAAGATAAGGACAAATAAGGAACAAACATCGATGGAACTGATAAAGTGACCCATTCAATTATCTAACCATCCCGGCAAACATGCAACCCAGGCTCCACATATCCAAGGAATAGTCATAGTCTTGCAAGTCAACGAGAAGTTCTGGACCCTTGAAGTATCTGAATCAATAGAAGAGATTTAACATAATCATATCAACCAGCTAACAGTTTCTGAGTTACATTCCAAACAAATACAACCTCCGAAATCTACTACTATTAACAAGCAAAACTGAAATGAAGAACGTAATCCTTCCGATAATCCATACTCTGATATGCTAACTGAGTAGCAAGTAACACCCAATTGGAGATTGGATCCACCAAAATCCAATAAAATAAACGGGAAACGCATGCCTGCACGGTTCTATGCTAACAACATACAAAAATTAATTTAATCCAATATAGAATACAGAGATTAAGTCATTTATATTGGTTTCCGTAGAAAGTAAATCAAAGGTAGGGCCAGCTAGGCAGGTAGGGTATCCGGTCGAAATAAGTATTCATGACCCTAAAGTTATTATAGGTATGATACGACTGAAAGTGAGTAAAAATGAAAATAAGCATGTGATGTCATCCAACATATACAAATATAAATTTGTATATGCACTAAATATATGAAGTAACGGTACTTAACCTATAAAGTACATGCACTTTCATGATCCTGGGTTTGAAATTCGAATCATACAGGGCACAATTACAAGACCATGAAAGTGCAGTTACCTTATATGTCAAGTGCATTTACTCTATACTCTATAGGTTAACTACAGGATTCGTAATTTTACGAAAAAACAAATTTTTACCATAACCCTAACTATAAATGAGCTAGTTAGTTCTACTTATGGTCTCCAATTCCTAATTTCCTATGTTTTTTCTTCACAAACGCAAATCCAACTGGAACAACCTGTAAGGAAGAAAATTCAGGAAGGATATTGTATCCATCTGTATCCTAATGGCATGAGTCGTCTCTGGAAATGAGAAGTCAGAGCATCAAATGAAAAATATCATACTAAGGATAATCAAAAGGAAACATGAAAATAGTAACTCAACAAATCTAGTTAAGAAACATGAAGAAGGAGAAGAAAATATATAAAGGAAAAAATCACTACCAATTACCCTAAGAAAATAGCCACAATGTACCTTGAAGCAACACGGACATTATACTCCTTGCCAGGATGGTAAAATTCTGCAAGACCCCAGTCAATCAAGCGAAGCTTTCGCAATTCATGGTCTATCATCACATTATGAGGCTTAACATCTCTGTGCATTATTCCCTGAGAGTGAGAGTAATCCAGTGCCTACAAAGTAATCAATGACAATAGGATTGAAATACTATCAAACAAGACAAGTGATAGAGACCACTATTTAGTTATAGTTATCTTTAGTATTTCTGTAGTTTACTAATTTAGGGCTAAGTTATCGAGGGCTGTAATAAAATAGTGCATTGGTGAGTGAAGAAAGAATCTCACATCAAGGGCAGTGTTAGTACAAGTAATGATTAATATATCTGATATCACTTTCCTTTTTGGTTCCTCCCCCCACTAACATATGGTGGCCCCTTTCTCCACTAAACACACTTAGTTTTACCATACATTTATTAAAACCCATGCCGAACCCAAAGTGATACACTTAGGAGTAATTGCACTGTAAATGGAGAAAGTGAAGGTCATGTGGTGGAGATGGTATATAAATTGATATACTACAAGATAAATCCCTCATATAAAAATTATAATACATTTGAAAAAAATCAGTCAGTGCAAAGCCACCTAGCCTGTAGCACATGCACAAGCACCCTCCATATATGATAAATAAAGCCAACCGATGGTGGGGGTTTCTAAGGTACATCCTAAACAATATATAATCTTTCTTAACATAAGAAGTTTATAAGCATATTTTCATGAAAATATGTAGCCACTAACTGAAAGGTCAAAAGTATGAAATACAAGATTTCGTAGGAAATTGAATTTTCATTAATATGACATTGAAGCATATCCTCACCTTGAGAAGCTCATATATGTAGTAGCGTATGTCATAATCGGTTAATGTGGGGTACAGAACTTTGAAATCTGTACTATTAACAAATTCAAATATCAAGCTAGGAGTTTTAGAGTGCTGATCTCTAACAATGTCAAGGAGTTTGACAACATTGGGTCCCCCACATAGGTTCTGCAGAATTTTGATCTCTCTTTTTATCTGCACAGAAGTTTACAAGAAAACATTATAGACACAACATTGAATCACGGGACATAAATATGTAATTGGTCCAGTTACATGAAATTTTTTATATTTCTCATCGAAGAAGAACACTTTGATAGATAACCAAGAACATCAGAAATGACAATGAAGAAAAAAAAAATGAAATGAGATTGTAGAAGAAAAAAGTTATAAAAGAAGCTATAAATGGATACTTTCAGCAATGTAGAAAAGCATACTTTTTCATGCAGTTTCCGTTTACAGCTCAAACAAATACTTAACGAGTATGTAAGACAAAAACTTGAAACTGTGCACAAGTAGTACTATCCAAGTACAGCAATCTTTTTTTACATGAGGAAGATTCAATTTCATTCAGTTTAAAGATAATTTCGATCAAACAATTGGAGATGGATATAAAATCCACCATCAAAAGTCACGTGTCAGGATAGGTCAAATCTCCAAAGAGCATAAGCACATTGAGAATATGTGAATTAATCACTGGCCCCCATTAAGAGGATAAAAACAAACCTTTTTCTTCTTAACAGGCTTCAGAATCTTGATTATGCACCTTTCATTGCTATTTACATTTATGCCTTCAAAAACTTCACTGTATTTTCCCCTACCGACTTTACGAACAACCTCGTAATCATCCTGGTCTCTGGAAGCATATAGGAAACAAGTTAAAACATATTAATAAGTGCTCAAGGCCCTAGTGTTCGATAAGATATTTCTTTCAAAAATAAAAATATGAAACTTCTATAGAGCCACATTGGCCCCTAATTCTTCAGGCGTAGATAAGAACAGGTTGTTGATTGTTTTCACCCCCAAATGGATTAAACATTCGTTCTTCTTTTTCCATGTAGTAATACACAAATAATCTATGTTGAATCATAACACCTTATCAGAATAAGAATTGGGAAATTGCAAGATGAAGAGTAAGAGATGCATTCCTATACAATCTCGATATTGCAGGGCACCATTTTCTTTTTCAAGAATGATCTCATAACTAAGAAACAAGTGCAACTCAACTGATAAGATGCCTTTGAGTCATTTCGGTGAGTGCATGTGGATCTAAAAAACGAATGCTCTCCAAAACTGACAACGAAGCCCAACTCAATTAATAAGCCAGCTTTCGAGTCATTTGGGTGAGTGTGTGTAAATCTAGAAAAAGATTATCTTCAAATTCTTTCCAAGGTCTCATATATTGATTAAATTACCTTCACAGCTGAGTTATATATCATTACTTGGTTATCCAATACTCAGGAGATTTTAAGCACACAAGCACTTACTCGATAAGTGCCCCGAAAGCCACAGTCTTCTTTCGTGTTCAACTTAGAATATATATTAGGCAAAGAATTCACCACGGAGCAAACACAAATATATTCAAATTGAATGAAATAAAAGAATTTAAAATGCATTTACCAGACATATTAATTTGCTCAAAATCTTCCCATTAACAACTCTAGCTCAAAATCCTTACAGTTGAACATTTATCACGAATCATCCCCATTGGCACAAAATTACCGCTGTATAACTATAAAATTAGGTGGAAATAATTGTAATTAACTACTTACCCCCACTGAACAGTGAGATTCTCGTAATCCCAGTATTCTCTGGGACGCAGCACGTTAATGTCCGCGTATACCCGCGCTTTCGACATCACAGTGGCGCAGATCTCCGACGAGAAGGCGTCGTTGGCCTTACTTACAGCAGCAAAGGAAAAGGCCGAAGCGGACGGTTGATTGTGGAGCTGCGCGACGAGGGCGCAAAATAGCGAGATTTGGAGCAATAGGGCAGAGAGGTGCGCCAGCAGCGTCGATCAATTGCAATTGCTCGTTTTTTTTCTGAGCAACGATCGGGAACGATGATTAGCAACTGTTAATTCAGTGTGGATTAGAGCAGATAAATTGCATGAAATCACAGAAATTCGATTCGATCTGAGGGGAATAAAGGAATTGCAGTATCGATTTTGTTTGGAGGTGTGGATGAGTGATAAAAGATACAAGGAAATTATGGTTTGATTAGTACTCCCTCTATCCCATTAAAAATGAAACATTTTCCTTTTTTGTTTGTTTCATTAATGAAATGTTTCCTAAAATGGAAACAATTCTATCTCTACTTTTTCATCTCTTTTACTTTACTCTCTCCTCATCAACTCACAAAAAAACACTACATAAAATCTTGTGCCGATTCCCAAATGTTTCATTTTAAATGGGACGGAGGGAGTACGATTTATCCCAATTTACACAATGCGTACATACTAAAAGAGCTTTATTTGTCAATTAGTTGACTTTTTTCAATTTGGACAATTAGTTTCTTTAGAATAATTTTTTGCTTTTCTAAACTTTAAAATATTTAATTATACTACAAATAGTTGTTTTGGACTATATGTTGCCCATTACGTGTGAATTTAATTTTACGTGGACTATTACGGTATCAGTCGGTCGAAGACTCCACACTAGAACATTACGGGAAACAAATTCTTCACACTTGAGATACCAAAACCTCCCAAATTTCAGAAATCCTGCAAACCTTTGACAAATTTCTCACTCGTTACTTGAATCCCGACCGAGTGGATAAAGTTGGTGGTGGTCCTGCAGTTGTTGGCAGTAGGCGGATTCCCACGTGATCCCAGATTATTTGCATCATTCTGAGTGGTTGGTGGTCTCCATTCGTTGTGTCAGGAAGCTATGTCTTTTGGTGGTCCACAATATGGGGACGAACACCAATCCAGAGAAAAATAGTGGTATGATATCCTCATTGTGTTTTGACTATTTAATTTGATCGAAACTAGGATTTTGTTCCAGTTTATTTTAATTCGCAGTTCTTGACTTTTTAAATAGAGAAACAAAGTTCAGAATCCGATATCACTATGGCATGAGACTATGATTCTTGATGATAAGTTTGAAAAGTATGTAGGAAATACAATAATTAAGGTAATTTTTTAACCGGATTTGTTTGATTTTCAAGAGTTGGACCAAATCTTAATATGAAAGAACTAGGCAGGGACTTTAAGCTGATGGTATGCACATGATGCTATAAAATGAAATTGTATGATGCAAAGCATAAGGCAATTGAGTTGTTAAGGAGTTCTGTATAAGATTATTAAACTAAGATTAGGAAATGCCTTCTTAAGTTGATGATTGGGATTTTTGTTCAAGTATATGTACATGTGATTTAGTGATTTTGAGAAACGAGTTCCATATTTTTTGTAGAAGGATCATTAGCTTGGATGATGTCTTCTTGAAGAAAAATGGGAACAGCCAGATATTCCCTATAGCTTGGGCAATGATTGAAGTTTAAAATACGAGATGTTGGAATTGGTTCATCAACATTTTGGCAGTAGAATTCGGTTTTAGTGAAGAAGTTGGCATAATTTCTATTAGTGATCAATAGAAGATATACTTTTTTATTTAACACTAATGTGAAAGTTATAAATATTTTTCTTGTTTTTGACACTTGATTTTTGTAGGGTCTTGAGAAAATTGAAGCATTGGCCCCACCTAGCATAGAAATTGTGCAATGGGCATTTATGCAAAATGGAAGAAGAGCCACAAAGGATCTGTCTTGAATAGTCTATTATGCTGGTTAGGAGCACATATGTAAACGAATAGAATTGCAACATGGCATGCATGGAAATGGAGAAGGAAAATGACGTAGCGTTTGTCGACATAATGGATAAGAATCAAACTAGATTTTGTAAGACCTAATAGTACTTGTGCAATGCTCTGATTATTTTAAATAATGTTTGTGAAAGCTTCAATGATTATATAGTTAATTCTAGAGTTAAATTTGATTGATATACTTAAAGGACATGAGAATCTCTTTGATAGAATGAAATTAGTATTAGGATATCTTGAATCATTACTGTTTGTCGCTAGCCAAACGGAGGTCTTGCTTGAAGGTCCGAGGTTTGGAGACGTCCCCGGCCCGACACTATGAAATGTTTCAGTTTTGAGCCTTAATTGTTGTATTAGGCCTAGTTCGTCTCTTGTACCTATTTATATAGAAGTAGAACACAATAACTTTGTATCTGTAACCGCAGTCATAATACAATTTGTTTTCCGTTCTTGCTCGTGGATGTAGCCAACACATCGCTGGTGAACCACGTAAATTCTGTGCTTATTTACGTTCTTTTGTTTATCGATTACACAATTTCCCTATTTGTCATAACAATTAGATTAGACTAAGTTAGACGAAATTAGTTCTTATACAGACAAGTTGTGTCCGAAGATTAGGAAAAAGCTCGAGGCCTTGAATTATGAGGGGTGGACATTGTGAGTAGAGATGTCAATCGGGCCGGCCCATCGGGTTTCGGGCTGGCCCTACTCGGGTTGCGGGTTAATCGGAGTGGGCTAATTGAGTTGTGATTTTTTTCGGGTTATAAAAGTTCAACCCTAACCCTAAAAGCTCGGGTTTCGGGCTAGCCCAACGGGTTAATCGGGTTACTACCGATAAGATTAACATGCGATCAATCAAATAAATAGTGATGAAAATTAGTTATATTCATAAAATGTAAAATATTTAATTATTATAAATTTGAGATATATGCTCAAACTCAATCATAAACATGATCAAATACTAATTTTTGAGATATTTCGTGAAATTTTAATGCATGTTTTAGGAATTTAAATATTTTTTAAAGTGAATTTGAAGTTTTTAATTATTTATTAATTATTATATTATTAAAAATTTAATATATAATTTTTATATTTGATACAAAATTGAAAGGTATTTTTTTAGTTATTTTTACTCTAAAATTAATCAATGAAGTGTTGAATTAGAAGTAAAAAAATAGAATAATATAAACTTTATCGAGTTTTCGGGCTAGCCCATCGGGTTTTCGGGTCTGGCCCTAACGAGGCGCAGGTTAATCAGGTGCGGGCTAATTGGGTTTTAATTTTATCGGGCTAGAACCCTACAAATTTGACGGGTTATTCGAGCCTGCCCACGGGCTACATTGATATTCCTAATTGTGAGACTAGGGGTAGGTAAAAATACTGAAATACTATTATTACGCACTTATCGTATTGAAAAAATATCAAATTTTCAGCATATCGTAACTTTCGGTATGGTATGATATCGTACGGTAAAATTTCGGTATGATAACGGGTATGAATATTCTTACACTTCGGTATACCAACCATCTCTAGTAAAGAAAATGTGTGTTGGACCAAAGAAGATTAGGAAAAGAGACCCTTTTGAAAATGATTCATCTAGACCTGTGACATACACTGGTTCTTCAACTAGGATTATGAGACAGCGAAAACATTCCCACATTATATACACATGTTATGTAGATGTCGACATATATGGTGGGAAATCAAATACACATCGGTTAAAATCAAATAACAAGTACAAACTTGAATAGAAACGATTTATATAAGTTTCAAGGTCAATGCATGGAGAAAATCCAATCTCGAAGGTCTATGTATGGAGAAAATTCTTCAATAATAATCGACGAACCCTAGATAATCGAGGAAGAAAATCTTATAAATATTCAATTCTTGATTTAAACGTTTTCAAGTACAAAATGATGTCTTTTTCGGATACAAAAATAGCGCCATTTGCTTTAATTATAGGCCCATGTAAGTTTTTAGATCAAGCACAAAATCAATTTCTTCAAAAAAACACAAGTTCGAGTCAGATTGAAAAAATTACACATATCCTCAAAGTTTGTAAGATAATTGAATCTTTTGTTGAAGTTTATAGGAAAAACCGAAAAGTCTCAAACGTAGTGATTTTAGCAGCTATTACCTTTTTTCTTTAAATTGACATTTTCGAGGGTCGAAAAACACGATCCTATTTTTGCATTGATGGTCGTGGTTTCTCTCACCCTCTCTGATCTTTTTCAACGAAAATATCAGATTTACCGACGAAGATGTATTGCACACACTACACACTATGCACACCCTGCGCACACCCTGCGCACGCTATACACACCACACACACCACACGTACACAATTTCATTCCATGTATTCCTTACATTCACCAAGCACAAGAATGGAATGAGGATTCCATTCTATTCCCGTCCTCATTCCATTACCATCTCCATTCCCTTCTCCTTCCATTCCATCATACCAAGAAGACTCTTACTAAACAAAACAGTTGAGAAATGTTCCCTTGACATTCCTCATACGAAAGTTGCCACGATAATCCAATATCCAACCATTAGGCCAAAATGGAAAAAATAAACCAAACAAAGCATGAAATGTCACGAACATTTATTTCTCGGTCGACGGCTCATCAATGATCACCATCTACAATATCATGCTGTATATGGCGTACCAGCACTGGGATGGTGAGCTCCGGCGAGCTGAGCTGTGGCAGATGACCCTCTGTAGGGACCACCTCGACGATGGACTTCCCGCCGAGATTCTGGTGGATATACTCGGCCACCGCGACCGGCACGGCCAAGTCCTTGGAGCTTTGGATGATATGGCACGGTACAGTCACGCGCTCGAGGAAGTGCCTCAGGTCGAACGTGAATATCATCCTGAACATGCTCAGCGCTATATCCGGCCGCATGCTGAACAGCGTCCGGCTGAACTCCTGCACCGCCACTGAATCCATGTCGCCCCCCACCACCAGGGGCGCGAACCCCGACACCCACGACTTGTAGTTCGTCTCCATCGCGCCACACAGCTCGTTGATGTCCTCCTGCTCGAACCCTCCGAAGTAGTCCCCCGTGTTCAAGAACCTATCAAAATTAAAGCTTGAGCTAAACTGTATCGCATTTATTTCCCCCGTGTTCAAGAACCTATCAAAATTAAAGCTTGAGCTAAATTGTATCGAATTTATTTTAGAAATAAGTATAGATACTATAAGAGAGTTTCTATTTATTGAGATACCAAATAGAAAATAAAGGATCTAATATCCTAACTATTAAAAAAATTGAAAGAATTATAACTATGAATATAATCTACTATAATCATTCCAAATCGTGTATATGTAGGATTCGTTCTAGTTGAAAAATTATATTGAATTTCACTAACTTAGTCTCAAATCAATATTCATATGATATTAACTTAAGAGTAAGTGACTAAAATTTAGTACTACTAATGAGTGATAGCATCCAAATCTACTTCCTTCGTCCCCTTATAAAATTTTGAAATAAAAACAATTAATTGTAATTAAAATGACATTGGGAGACACCTTGGGGAGGCGGAGAGCATGATGAGCTTGTGAAATAGATCGGGGCGGAAAATGGAAGCGATGGCGCCGGCCATGGAAGAGAGCGAGTGGCCGACGTAGATGCACTTCTGGACTCCGAACTCCTCCAAGATGGCGAGGAGGTCGTAGGCGTAGCCTTCAAGGGTGGAGTAGCGGTCGAAGTCGAAGTAATCGGGATTGGTGGTGCCGGCGCCCATGTGGTCGTACACGATCACCTTGTAGCAGTCCACCAGGTGCGGGATCAGGTGCTTCCACACCGACTGATCGGTTCCGAACCCGTGCCCTAGGACCACCACGGTGTCGCCGCTGCCTAGCACGCGGACGTTGTGCGCTTCTGCGATCGAGCTCGCCATTTGCTTTGATTTTAATTTTTTTTTTTTTCAATTTTGTTTTGTGAATCGGTTTGGGGAAATGGAGGAATGGTGAGTTTGGGATTTGTGGCCTAGTTTTGGCTGTAGCGGGAAGGCGGTGGCTTTTGCTTTAATAAAAGTGATGATGCTCCGTCAGAATCTTTTCCTTCGATATTTTTAGCAATAGTGAATAGTGGTGATTTCAAATTTTAATATAGGTACTTAGGATAATTAATTTTTAGCAAAACAAACCGGAACCGGCAAAAATCTAAAGTTATACCAAAATGTCGCTTAGAGCATTCACAGCGGTGCTCGCTGGGACTGACGCCGTCTGTGCCGACGGTGCGGCACTACTGTGTCCGCCACTGGCACGGCGCTACTCGATGCATCGAGCACGTCCGTGCCATTGAGCAGGCGACGTGGCGCGTTTCTATTCGCCAACGGATTATCCGTTGGATTTTCCTTTTCTTAAAAATTTTTTGAAAATAATACCAAAAAGTTAAAAAATATATTTTTGGATTCCCAAAAAATATAGCCGTTTATTACTGTTTTTTGAAATTTTTTAAATTTTTTTAAATCCAAAAATCATCTATAAATACACACATTCATCATCCACTTTTCACATCAAATTATCTCTCATTCATATTTTTTCATACAACTCATCTACATCTTCTTCTCTCACTCAAACCCTCTCTAAAAAATTCAAAAATGGATTTCATCGATATCATTGCGGAAGCGTAGCGCGAAGAACAAGAATACTATGAACAATATCGTGCCGCCTATGTCGCCGCCAATACCCCTGCCCCTCCTCCTCAACCAACTAGATCAATTCGCCGCTACATCCCTTGTGACCAGGAGGGAGCCAACGAAAGGCTCGTTACCGACTATTTTTCCGACCAGCCGCGGTTTTCAGAAGATTACTTTCGGTGCCATTTTAGTATGTCAAAACGGTTGTTTATGCCTATTGTCAACACATTGTCCTTCGTGTTGAATACTTTCAATCACGTAGAGACGCAACCGGTCGACAAAGTCTCTCGGCGTTGCAGAAATGTACTTGTGCCATCGGACAACTTGCTACTGGGCAACCGGCTGACCTCTTCGACCAGTATTTGCATGTAGGTGAGTCAACTAGAATCATATTCCTCAAAAACTTTTGCGACAACGTTCGTTCTGCTTTTAGTGAGGAATTCCTTCGGACACACCACTGAAGATTGTCAATGGTTGCTTCATCTTCACGAAACAGTCCACGGTTTTCCCGGTATGCTTGGCAGCATTGACTGCATGCATTGGAAGCGGAAGAATTGTCCGACTGCTTGGAGGGGGCAATACTTAAGCGGCCACAAAGGCGGCAGCCCAACGCTTATCCTTGAAGCGGTTGCCGACTACCGCCTATGCATTTGGCATGCATATTTCGGTGTTGCCGGATCCAACAACGACTTGAACGTGCTCTTCTTCACCACTCTTCGATGATGTTTTGAATGGTGTTGCATCGGCGATCGACTTCATCGTCAATGGAAATGCATACCACATGGGTTACTATCTCGCCGATGGTATCTACCCAAGGTGGTCGACTTTCGTGAAGATGTTCAGCAATCCGCAAGACCCGAGACAGATTCTTTTTTGCGCAGCGTCAAAAGTCTGCTCGGAAAGACGTCGAAAGAGCTTTTGGGGTCCTTCAAGCCCAATTCAACATTGTGAAGGCCCCGTCTGGGTTGTGGTACGTTAAGAATATCGCCGACATCATGTACACGTGTATTATCTTGCACAACATGATTATAGCTGACGAAGGACCGAGTGTGGCTAACTTTTACGACGAGGATGAAGCCGGAAGCTCAACCGCGAGGTCTCTCCCACGCCGAGGTGTGCATACGACGGTGTGCGAGAGGATCGAAACAAGACACGCAATGCGCGATACCAGAACCCACATTAAGCTACAAGAAGACCTAATCAAACACATTTGGGCGAAATTCGGCCACGAGTAGTAGATGTTTTTAATTTTATGAATTTAATTATGTAATTTTAAATTTTTAGGATTTTAATTATGTAATTTTCATTTTTTTAACTTGTAGTAATAGTATTACGGGTATTTTTAATGCATTTTAATATTGTGGAAATATTTTTATTTAACTTGAATAATTGAATGATGGGACCCTTGAGCATATCCTTGCAGAAGAGCATGAATGTGGGTGTTGTGCTCTTCTTTAAAAGTGGAGAATAAAAAATGAATAAAAGTGGGTCTAGATCCACATTCGTGCTCTTTGGCAAAAGCACGGATGTGGATGCTCATGCAACCCTATTATTATGGTTTGTAGTTTGCAGGCATAAAAGCCCAGTTGTGATCAGTCCCTTATAGTGGATTTTTTTTGACATATAATTTGAGATATGTCAATTTTTCAAAATACTTCCACAAAACTAAGTACTTTATGTCCTTTATTTATTATGAATATCACTATTTCATTTTAAGACGTTTCTGTGAAATGTTTTAGTTTTTTTAGATGGATTTCAGATTATATTAATTTATTTCATTAATAATATTTAAAAACTAATAGTAGTATATATAATTAAGATTCATCATTAACTAATTTTTTCACTTTCTATTATATATATTGACTAAAATCGACGCCAAATAAAAATGAACAACTGACAAGGAAATGAGGGATATCTGTACTATAGAAATTAACAAGGAAATGAGGGATATCTGTACTATAGAAATTAACAGATCATTCATCTTAATTCGGAACGTATCTAATAAATATATTCAATTCATGTACTTAAAAACGTAGGGGCTTCATATTTATCATTTCATTCCAGCAAATCACAAGTATTAGCAATTTAGACTAATTAAATATGCTTTTTATTAGCTATATGTATACTGTCATTGTTGTTCTATTTCATAATCTAGAAACCAAAGGGAAGAATTAATATCGATAAACGGTACCAGATACATCAAAGGGAAAAACTAATACCATGATATGTTAGTTCATAATTAATTCTGGAAAAAAAGTAACGGTTTCAGTTTGTAACCTCCAGTTGTTACAGTCAAGCCATAAATTAGGGCGTGTTAATTCGATTATCACTAATTGACCAGAATTGGGGTCAAATTATTGCAATGTCGACGGTTCAGTGTTCATTAACTTAACCTGCATGGCCCTTGATTACACCTCCAGCCCGCACTGTTGGATTTGACTTTTGCATGAAATGATTCACGGCTCCCACTTGATATTGGAAATCTCGTTCGCTGCAGTGATGCAAATTTTGCGGCTAGATTACCAATGTAGCCCTCAAAATTTTTGGTCCCCTCCCCCCAACACGCCTTCCGCCTTCATTTTCAGATGTGCATTTGGGAATACATTCTCTCTCTAGATTGCACTCCCCATATGTGTTGAGCAGATGGTGGCGAAGATCCACAGGTTTCCCGGCGTGTTGAGGCCGTCATCGAGTAACATATTTCCTTGGTTTCGTTTTGTCTATATTTTTACCCCCCAACGTTGTTTGCAAGTTTTTTTTTTTTTTTGCTGAATGTAACTGTAGTTGTTTTGTTTACAGACCCAGATCCGTGTGGTTGGTGGAGGAGAGGGACTCTGACGACGTCAGTTTCTTAGAAAGATGAAGTTTCTGTGCAAGGTATGCGTGTGTGTGATACGAGATATCTCTATGAATATTCCCTCTACCCTATTACTTAGTTAGTTATTGATTTAGCAAATCTTTCCCATATTTTCCCATATATCTCTTAGGATCTTGTGTCTTGCTCATTAAATTAGTATCCCTATTATAAATAGGGCTATTGTTATTATCATTATTCATTCAAGAAATATGAAATTATCTTTTTAGCTTTTCTCGTGTTTTATCTTTTTGCAATCCTAAATCTTGGTTTGATCGACCGGCAAAGCTCCGGCGACTGCCTTTTATCGTGTTAAGGGAACTTCACCCTTAACAATTGATGCTTCCATCTTCGAACTCATGGCTCGTTACGCCAACAGAAATCAACAACGACAGCCTTGGGGTATGCATGTTAGAGTTAGAATACTAGAGTTCATGTTTCGAGTGATTGAATACTATAAACTCTTATTTTATTTTTCAAGGAATAAAACAGATTATTTTTGTGATAATATTGTTATGTTTTACATTTAATGGATGTTAATTGCATGTTTAATTGTATAAGTTAACTTAACAAAGTCTAAGTCTTTGTTTTAGTAGACCGGTTGTGGGCGACGTCCACTTTAAGGTAACACAGTCAGTCCTAAACAAAGAAAAAGAAGAATTTCACGACCTAGATGGAATTAGACTATCTATTGTGAAAGGTTGCAATGTCAATCCGCATATTTCTAAGCCTTACTGAAATAAGATGACATTGGTGTGGTAAAGCACTGAACGGATCTAACAGCAAGACGTGTCTTTGTGCTATCTACTGAAAGACGAGGTCTTGATAAATATTTGTTTCTTAATCAATGTAGGTTAGCATTGAGCATACGGTATTGATTATGCATTACTTTGACTTATCAAATGGTGCGGGTTTTTCGTAACCCAATAATTGGGTAGTGGTGATTAATATCTAGCGGTGCTAGGATTGCTATTATATTGAATCGTGCGCGAGGTGAGTCTCGTTTGATAATGTCCTCAAGATGAGCGTGAAACAAGGTTTTATTATTCAGAACCTAGCTAGTTGGAGTTTGATCACTCTATGAATAATAAATAAGCGTTTCATGCTAAGTCCACTCTTGGAAATAATAAGAAGTTAATTAATTAAGTTCATAGCAGACATTAATTAATTAATGGATATTTTTATCTTAAGCGCGGGAAATGAAAGTTAAAACGGAAACCCGGATTACTTATAATTTCGGATTTGGATGGAGAGAGTTCAATATTACTTCTGTAGTGGCTGCTCGTAATATTCCAATTAATGTTTATATTAAATTGTGGGTTCAATTTAATTAGCAAAAAGTAAATTGGGTGAGCCCATATCCAAAACCTTCCATAGATCCCTGTTTGGGCCAAAAAAGGAACTTAATATAAATAGGAGAATAAATGAGAAAAAAAACACAATTTTATTTTGCAAAATTTTCGTCCTCCCCCCCCTGGAGTTGGGCGATTTTTCCCTCTCTTCCGTGGAGTAAAATTTCTGTCTTCTTTATTTAAGTCCTAGTATTCCAGTGAGATCAGCCCACACTGATATTGGAGTACAGTTCGGGAACCAGAGAGAAGATTCATGGTCTAGTGTTCAAAGCGTCACGTGGATAAGTCGCTAGCCATCATCAATTCTTTGGAGAATTAATAATGGTATTATTTCTGCTCCGTAGAAAACCATGTTTTAGGTTTCAATGTACTTAAAGCATGATCAATTCAAGTTATGAGCATGATACATGTGAGAATTACGCGAATAGATTTTGTCTAAATAATCTGCTAAATAGATCTGATTATTATGTGATTTATTTGTTCGATTAATTATTAAATTATGGATCACACGCTTCCGCTGCAAGTTCCTTCAATGCCTCCCATGGAGGACTTGCCGCAAGACCCTCTGTTGCCGCCTCTGGAGGAGGCTAACACAATAGATCCGACCGCCGCTCAGCTTGACCGCATCTGTGCTGCACTTACTAACCTGGAGGCCCGGCTAGCCCTGACCGATCTTCGCATGGGAGAGCTCCGCGGGCCATCGCAACCGGACCCAGACCCGCCCGACAACACTATGACGTCTGGACCACTGGGATTACCACTGAATTCGGTGACTGGCCTACCAAGCCCGACACAATTTTCACCCTTTGGTCAGCCGACCTTGACTAGCCCAGGCTCATATGCCCAGCCACACAATTTTCACGCCGCCTACCACGCACCCCAGTGCGAGGTACAGCAGCCGCACATCTACCAGACTGGGCCAGACCCATATGCACAACTGGCCTACCAGGCCCAACATCCAACCTGCTGGGACCCGCCATGGATGCGAGATCAGTCGCCGCTCCCGTTCGTTGATGGACCAGCTCCTCAACAAAATCCTTACGCCGGGTATCCGGGGCTACAACACGAGCCTCATAATGGTCGCGCCGAGCATCTCCGTCAACCCTCTTGTTGGGACCCACCCAGCTACCGCTGCCCGCAGACCTTCCACGCCGGTTATCAACAATGGCAGCTGAATTACCACCCGCCAGGAGTGCTGCACATGCAGCCAACGTACCAGCCATCGCAGTTCGACCGATCACTGAGTCACTGCACAACGTCGCAGCCTGCCGTTGCCCAACCACGATCTGGCTCCACGCCCTTTCTTCAACAGTTCCGCGAGTTTATTGATTCGGGGCAGCCGCGTGGTCCCAACAATATTACCAGCTCTCGGTTCGATCGCCCTCTCCTGCCCAACTAGCTGCCGTAAACGATTACAACGAGAAATTACGTGTTTACAGATTAGACCAAGTCGCCCTGTTCGCCCTTGTGACCGCTTGGTTTGGGGAGAAGCATTGATGATGAACATATAGTTACGGAAAACATTGATAATACTCCCACAATGGTATTGAGTGAGGATATCCTTGAGGACATTAACGATGTTTCCAACAATGCTACTCGCAATGGTGGTGCTACTCTTGATGTTCTAGACGACGAGTCCTGCAAAGAGATCCCAAGGAACGACAATATGATGCCTCAAGTGCTCATTGAGGTATATGATGACAAAACTGGTGATGGAATTATTGTTCCCCATCGTGGATTGGGAATAAAATCTGACATCGAGACTTTGCTTGAGGAGAATGTTGTCGGCTATGCGGATAACTTTATTCATGTTAGGAGTCTATCTAATAGAATTATTGGAGCAACAAAGCTTTTGTTCACCGGCATAATTGAGTCATGGTGCCGATCTAGTATACAAAGTTTGTTCTTTTATCGGCACCGACCATGCACGTTTGATCCAGGAGGGGAGGTCTCGCCAAAGCTTGTGTTCGCGATGCTCTTCATTGTGTCGTGGTTCCCACCTTGAGGACAAGGTGGATTTCAACCGCAGGGGAGTTGATACGAGATATCTCTATGAATATTCCCTCTACCATATTATTTAGTTAGTTATTGATTTAGCATATCTTTCCTATATTTTCCCATATATCTCTTAGGATCTTTTGTCTTGCTCATTAAGTTAGTATCCCTATTATAAATAGGGCTATTGTTATTATCATTATTCATTCAAGAAGAAATTATGTTTTTAGCTTTTATCGTGTTTTATCTTTTTGCAATCCTAAATCTTGGTTTGATTGACCGGCAAAGCTCCGGCGACTGACTTTTATCGTGTTAAGGGAACTTTACCCTTAACAGCGTGTGAGGGACATTTGAATGTTTCACTTACGTTTCTCGGACTAATTCGAGTAGAGGGGTGGGAGAAGGAAATACGAAAAAGGGATGAGGACATTTTCGTCTGACAGCACACAAGCTCCCATTTCTTCACTCCATTTAAGTAACAACAAACATCCACAAATGACGTAGTGGTGGGTGGGCCGGCCAGAAATATTTAAGTCAACATTCATCTCATGCATTTACATTTAGTGATAACCGAACACGCCTTTAATGTCTATGTTGACTACATCCACTTATGACATGGTAGTCATCCATGCATTGTAACTAGGGGTGCTTAAACAGTTCTCCGGTTCTCGATTAACCGGAATCGGAACCGGAACCGACCGGTTAATTGAGGAACCGGAACCGGATTTTCCGGTTCCGGTTCCGATACCGGTTCCAACTTTTTAAATAACACCGGTTCCTAACCGGGAACTGGATTATAATTCAATTTTATTTTTTTATAATTTAATATACTAAAAAATCTAATTTATTGAATTAATTTTGAATTAAAGTAAAATAGTTTGAAATATTGAGTGATTTTTAGATTTAAATGTTTAATCTGTGATACTTTGAATCTACAATTATTTCCCTAATCCATTTTTTATAAACTAACTACAATGAGTAGAACGTCATAAGTTTGTTTTTAGTTTTCAAAAGAACTTATACAAATACAATATCAATTCATATGATATATTTATTACAAATTTATGTAACAATTCATTTAACATACGATTTTAACATATTTGTGAATAATTTATTAAGTGTTCCGGTATAAACCAAATAGTCACAACAATATCAATTAGTATTGGAAATTCCAATGAATACTGTGTTTAGCCAAAAAAGGGAAAATGAAATTCAATTTTAAAACTCATTTTTTTAAAAAAAATTGCTAAAGTTTAGAACTCCTATTTTTGTATTAGTAAAAAATTGCTAACATAAACTAGTCCGACCCGACCTACTACACTTGGCATCACTCTTATCCATATATGAATATTATTGTATTGTTGGTTTGTATTTTGTGTATTTATTTTAAGTTTTAGGTATTATTTGTTATAATTCTAGATGTTGGATTATTATTTTTTTAGTATTGTTACTATTTAAAATTATAAATAAATTCGGATTAAAATTACACATCGGTTCCGGTTCGGAACCGGGATCGACCGGTTCTTAACCGACCAATTCCAAACCGGAACCGATCGGTTCCGGTTCCGGTTCCGATTCTTGAATTTATGAAAATTTAAAACCGGTTTACCGGTCAATCGGTCCGGTTAGAACCGGAACCGACCGAATAAGCAGGCCTAATTGTAACACACAACTAACACATTTTCTCTGCATAGCAAACTGCCTCACCCAGCTTTGTCTTTCTGTCAAAGTTATTTCCTTGATATTATTCAGTTCGCCGGAGCTGTGTGCTGCTAGCAGTGCTGCTACTTCAAAGACGAAACCGTTTTATCTTTAGAGACGATACGCCAATCTGAGAGCACTATCGGGACGTATCTCGTCTTGCGCAAAGAGGACTCCTCGACTCGGACTTATTTTCCATTACAGTTTAAAGTTTCGATTTATATTTTCAATTCAATTTATTTCAATGTAAGCTCTTATCTTCTTTGGTTTGTACCTTGCTAATGTTTTATATACCTGTTATACCCAATACTTAAAGCTTTGATCAGTAGATTAAATTGTCGTGTCAGTAACAAAAATAAATACCCTCTCTTCCCATTTTCTAAGTTGTTCCACTAATAATAAATGATTTATTTCTATTTTTGGATATCTTTAGTATTCATACGGTTTCAAATAGTACTCCCTCCATTCTACAGTAATGGATGCGTTTCTTTTCGGCACGGAGATTAAAAAAAAATTGTGTTAGAGCACTCCCAATGGTCCGGCTAAAAACTCTCTTAATTCTCCCTAACTCCTGTCATATCAGCGCCACATCAGCACCAAAATTTATCCCCAATTTTTAGCCAACTGCTCCAATGGTTTCTCCCTTATTTCTCCCTAACTCAACATTTCATTTTTACATCATTACTAATTTAATTGTTTTATTTTTGTATATAATAAAGCTAGCTAATTTATAAGACAAGACAAATAATAGTAATAAAGTTCGTTGTATTAAACACGAGTAAAAAATTACAACGACGAAAATTAAAAAAAAATAGGGGGGAAATTATTTTAAATTAATTATTAAATTTTAAATTTATAGGGGGGGGAAAATTAAAAAAAAAAAAAAACTATTTTTATCGCCGGATTATCGCCCACAGTGGTCGGCGATAATCCGGCGATAATCCGGCGAATTTTCGGGAGTTGGCGTTAATTCGGTAGAATTAACGCCGAATTATCGCCGAATTCTCCCCAACGCCGGGCGATAATCCGGCGATAATCGGCGATTTTTCGCCGGATTTAACGCCGACCCATTGGGAGTGCTCTCAGGTGAGTTAAATAAAGGGAGAATAAAGTGGAAAATGAAAAAGGTAGAGAGATGAAGAGAGAAAAAAGTAAGAGAGAGTAAAGTAGGTGTGGAAAAAAGTGTTGAGTTTTACTAAAAAGAGAAATGACTCTATTATTATGGAACGTACCAAAATGGCAAAATGACTCTATTACTAAGGAACGGAGGGAATAATACCTAACTAGATCATCATTTAATCGATATGGGACAAAATAGGGTTTCAATACATGCATGTAATGTGTGAGCCGGAATGATCGTCGGACATGCATACTTGCAATAAAGAAACTCATCATCGACTTAGGTCCGCTATGATACCGTTTAAATGAGCTACTTGTTATAAGGAAAGAGAGTTATTCACTCCTTTATAGAGGAGTTAGGATCATCATTTTGTTCGATATAGAAGTAGTTTCCATATTATTAACATTAATAATGGGAGTGTAAGTGTTTGGTTTGCCTTTTAGGAGGATTAAATGCATCAATACACTCCATTTCTATCGATTGATTTGGCTTTTACCATTTCTGCAAGGCTCGCATTAATTGCTCCGGCCCGCCTAATTAAAGGCAATTCCTTTAGTTATGCTAAGTACCCAAACTTGGCATGTTACAAAACAAGAGTCGGTTGTTTAAAAAAAGAGAAAACTTGAATTGTCTAAAAGCCAAACTAAACACAGAAAATTGAACTCCGTAATGATAATGGTGAAACAAAACATTTGTTATGTAACATGAATACCATGAAAATATAAATATTAACAAGAGTCCTTCCTTTTCTAATGAAACCGAAAAAGACTAAGCAAGACTATTAAGATAAAAGTATTTGTGCCAAACTATCAACTATGCTCGAAAAGATCTTTAGTTTCTCAATTAGCCATCTACAATATCATGCTGTATATGGCGTACCAGCACCGGGATGGTGAGCTCCAGCGAGCTGAGCTGTGGCAGATGACCCTCTGTAGGGACCACCTCGACGATGGACTTCCCGCCGAGATTCTGGTGGATATACTCGGCCACCACGACCGGCACGGCCAAGTCCTTGGAGCTCTGGATGATGTGGCACGGCACAGTCACGCGCCCGAGGAAGTGCCTCAGGTCGAACGTGAATATCATCCTGAACATGCTCAGCGCTATATCCGGCCGCATGCTGAACAGCGTCCGGCTGAACTCCTACACCGCCGCCGAATCCATGTCGCCCCCCACCGCCAGGGGCGCGAACCCCGACACCCACGACTTGTAGTTCATCTCCATCGCGCCGCACAGCTCGTTGATGTCCTCCTGCTCGAACCCTCCGAAGTAGTCCCCCGTGTTCAAGAACCTATCAAAATTAAATCTTGAGCTAAACTGTATCGAATTTATTTCCCCCCGTGTTCAAGAACCTATCAAAATTAAAGCTTGAGCTAAATTGTATCGAATTTATTTTAGAAATAAGTACAGATACCATAAGAGAGTTTCTATTTATTGTTAGACTTAATAGAAAATAAAGAATCTAATATTCTCTACATATATATAAGCAAGTATTATAGTGCCCCGGACGCGCCAGAAGAACGATTCCATATTTCAGTACTGTTACGTTAGAAGATTATAGCATGTGTAAAGCAATCATAGAAATCTTAGATTCTCATTAATCATCATAGAAATCTTTATATAATTTTCCATTCCATTCCATTATTTCATGGTCTCATCAATTTCTAATTAAATTTAATCCATTTTCAAATAAAAGCTATCAATTACTTCATAATTCATCAAATCTTATCAAATTCTAATATCCTAACCATTAAAAAAATTGAAAGAATTATAAACATTTAATATTATCGTATATGTAGGATTCATTAGATTGAATTTCATTAGATTAATCTTAGATGATAATAACTTAATAAGTCATAATCACCCCATTTAACTAAAATTAGTAGTATCAATGAGTGATAGCATCCAAACCTACTTCCTTGGTCCCCTTTTATAAAATTTTCAAATAAAAACAATTAATTGTAATTATTAATTAAAATGAAATCACCTGGGGGAGGCGGAGAGCATGATGAGCTTGTGAAACAGATCGGGGCGGAAAATGGAAGCGACGGCGCCGGTCATGGAGGAGAGCGAGTGGCCGACGTAGATGCATTTCTGGACTCCGAACTCCTCCAAGATGGCGAGGAGGTCGTAGGCGTAGCCTTCAAGGGTGGAGTAGCGGTCGAAGTCGAAGTAATCGGGATTGGTGGTGCCGGCGCCCATGTGGTCGTACACGATCACCTTGTAGCAGTCCACCAGGTGCGGGATCAGGTGCTTCCACACCGACTGATCGGTTCCGAACCCGTGCCCTAGGACCACCACGGTGTCGCCGCTGCCTAGCACGCGGACGTTGTGCGCTGCTGCGATGGAGCTCGCCATTTGCTTTGATTTTATTTATTTTTTTCAATTTTGTTTGTGAATCGGTTTGGGGAAATGGAGGAATGTTGAGTTTGGGATTTTGCTTTAATAAAAGCGATGATGCTCCGTCAGAATCTTTTCCTTTGATATTTTTAGCAATAGTGAATAATGATAGGATAATTAAAATCGTGAACAAGAGTAAGCAAAACAAACCGGAAACGGCAAAAGTCAGAAGTTGAACCCAAAATGTCGCTTACAGCCCAATTATTGTGCTTTGTGGTTTGTACCCACAAAGCCCAGTTGTGATCATTCCCTTGTAGTAGAAACTTTTATAAACATGAGATATGTCATTTTCCAGAATACTTTGTCCTATATTTTATATGAATATCACTATTTCATTTTAAGACGTTACTTATTAAATGTTTTAGTTTTTTATTTTTTATTTAGATGGATTTCATATTTTATTAATTTAATTCATTAATAATATTTATAAAATTAAGATTTATAATTAATTAGTTTTTTCACTTTCCATTATATTAATTAAAATCAATGCCAAATAAAAATGAACAAATAACAAGGAAATGAGGGATATCTGTACTATAGAAATTAACAGATCATTCATCTTAAACTCATGTACTTAAAAACGTAGGGTGTCATATTTATCATTTAACTCCAACAAATCACAAGTATTAGCATAGTATACTTTTTATTAGCTATAGCCTATATGTATTCTGACATTTTTTTTCTATTGCATAATCTAGAAACCAAAGGGAAGAATTAATATCGATAAACGAAGAATTAATATCGATAAACGATACTGGATACACCAAAGGGAAAAACTAATACTGAGTTACGTTAATTCTGAATTAATCATGTAAAAAAATATAGTGACCCTCAGTGATTACAGTCACGCCATGATAGCAGTCTTAAATGCATGTGTTGACTACATCCACTTATGAAATGGTAGTCATCCATGCATTCTAACACACAACTAACACATTCTATCTGCATATCTAACTCTCTCCCTACAACCATTATTTAGTTTGCCGGAGCTCTGCTGCTAGCGGTGCTGCTACTTCAGAGACGAAACCGTTTTATCTTTAAGGATGACACGCCTATCTAATAGCACTATCGGGGCGTATCTCGTCTTGCGCTTCGACTCAACTTATTTTCCATACAGTTTAAAGTTTCGATTTGTATTTTCAGTTCAATTTATTTCAGTGTAATCTCTTATCTTCTTTAAGTTGTATTACGCCAAATAATGATTTATACCTCTTATACCCAATACTTAAAGCTTTGATTAGTAGATCAGTGGTATAATAAATTGTCATGTTAGTAACAAAAATATATACTCCTCTCTTCCCATTTTCTAAGTTGTTCCACTAATAATAAATTATTTATATCTCTTTTTATTTCTCTTTTTTGGATACTTGCAATAAAGATGAACTCATCACCGACTTGGGTACGCTCTGATATCATATATATATATATATGAGATACTCGATGTAAGGAAGGAGAGTTATTCACTCCTTTATAGAGGAGTTATGATCATCACTTTGTCGATACAGAAGTGGTGAGGGAAAAACATAAATTGAGGATTGTGATATGTATCACTAGTGCTTCATATAGTGCAAACCAAACAACTGTTTCGAATAACCAAAATATCGATTTGTGACTTTTTTTTATCTAGATCACACCTTTGCATGCATCTGAAACTATTGGAAAAAGAGAACGCCCTAATAATGGGATTGTATATATACATTAAAGAGATGTGTGGTTTGCCTTTTAGGAGGATTAAATGCATCAATACAATCCATTTCTATTGTTTTGTTTGCCTTTTACCATTTCTGCAAGGTCCTCATTAATTGCTTTGGCCCGCCTAATTAAAGGTCATTGCTTTAGTTATGCTAACTATCCAAACTTGACATGTTACAAAACAAGAGTCAGTTGTTTAAAAAAAGAGAAAACTTGAATTATCTAAAGCCAAACTAAACACAGGAAATTGAACTCCATAAATAATAATGGTCAAACTAAACATTTGTTATGTAACATGAATGCCATGAAAATAGAAACATTAATAAGAGTCCTTCCTTTTCTAATGAAATCGAAAAAGCCTAAGCAAACTATTGAGATAAAAGTATTTGTGCCAAACTATCAATAGGGCTCGAAAAGATCTTTAGTTTCTCCCACACTACATTTTTAGAGAAAACCCTCTAACAAGCAATCCCTTGCTTCCACTCGCATCAATGGAAGCAAATAAAGATATATTCTTGCATGCACAAGTAAGAAAAGAATTCAAACCTCCAAAACCAAAACCCCCCACTAAGATTCTCACAACAAATAGTATCAACTTTTCCCCTACATAAATGCAACTCATATATCTCACTTAACCTTCATTCACAACCCAAAAAAGCTCAAAAATCCCATCAAAACCAAACCCTACTCTCTTCCCCCTCCCATGGCTCCGGACCTAAACAACGCCGCCTCTCCCACCGACCGCGAGAAGCAGAAGAATCTCGACCAAGAGGTTCGAGAGATGATCTCCACCCTCACCAGCCGCTTGGGCAGCATCCAACGCTCCCAAAAATCAGGGAGCTCGAGCTCCCACGCCCAAGCTGACGACGACGAGCAAGGCATGAGGATGATCACGCTGGCCGGGACCAACCTAGGCGCCACCATGCGCGGCGACCTAGACGACAAAACCGCCGCCCCTCAGGGCCTCTCCCTGCCGGAGCAGGAGGAATCCGCCTCCTACGTCGTCAACAGCAACTTCCAAGCCATCAACAACTCCATCATGCTCGGGGGCAGCTACAAGACCAACGATCCCGGCGTTCATTTGGACATCACTGACTACGTTGACCACAACGACGGCGACAAGAAGGGGAAGAAGAGCAGGAGAGGGGGCCACGGCGGCGGCCACCACCATGGAAAACGCTCCGACAACCTTAGCGACACGGAGAGTGAGAAGAACTGAGAGAGATCGGTCGACATTGCGCACCATATGTGTGTGTGTGTGTGTTTGTTGCACTAAATAAATATTGCTGGTCTTATTTTTATCCTATTCGAGTGCCTTGATCATTTGTATCTTAATGTCGGTTATTTTTATAAATGACTATTTTTCAATAATTCCTTGCGCGTATCTATTTGATATAAGTAGACTTTGAAAATTGGTGTCAACTTGAGAGTTACATCAATACCAAATACGATTAAGTCATATTGGCTCATTGCTTTATTATTTTAAATTTAATTTAAGTTTTCTGGATAACTATGAGATGAACATACAACGCTAACTAAAAGGTCATATATCTCAACTAATTATATAAACAATCACCATATTAGTAGATAAACACAACATGAATTGTATTATAAACATAATAGTACTTCATCCAAGAAGTATGAATTATTTATATAATCCATCCTGAAAAGTATGAAATTTTCTATTTTAGAATAATTAAATAATATATTACCATTAAATATCATTTTCTTTACAACTTATATCATATACTGCATTATTAATGATGTAGAGTCCACTGCACTAAATTACTTATTCTACCATTTATATCTCTATCTTACTTTACCAATTATACATTAAAATTTATGCCGAATCAGATGTTCATAGTTTTTAGGGACAGAGGTAGTATATACTTTCCATTTGTTCCTACTTCTTTCATTGAACATGCGACAAAGAGGTATAGATCTCCAATACTTCGCACAAGACCTGACGCGGGTTTTAAAAAATGTAACAAGAAGTGGGATGAAAAAGTTAGTGGAATATAGATCCTACTTTTATATACTCCATTCATCCCACGGGAATATGCATTTTTGTTTGGATATGGGTTTCAATGTACATTGGTAAAGTAAAAGAGAGATAGAAAGAAAAATGAATTAAGGTATTGTTAGTGAAGAATGAGAGTCTCATCTCAATAAAAAGAAAAAAGTTCTCAAATAGAAAGTGCATATTCTTGTGGAACGAACTAAAAAAGAAAGAATGCATTCTTTTGGGGATGGAGGGGGAGTATTAGAGCGTCATTAACCCCGGTCTGGATCCAAGCCCCAAGTCCTCTCCACGTCATCATTCCCTTAATTTTCAAGGCAAGCCACAACTCCCATAACCCTGCAGGCACAATCCACACTCCAACTATTAAATTGCATTATTCACAATTAGAATCCATTTTACTCGTAAAAATAGAAAACAGTGAGCAATTATAACACGAGAAATTCATAATTCATTCCAAAATTGAAAACAACAAACATAGAAATTCAAAATTAAAAAAAATACAATAAAAAAGTCAGCCCATTAAATTTGAACAAATACTTAAATTAATAAAATTGAAATAAAATCTAGCCCATTAAATATATTAAATCTAAATTTTCCTCACTCCTCTTCTTTCCCTCCTCTTCCCACGCAGTCATGACTCATCTTCTTCCCCTTCTCTTCCCACGCAGTCATTACTCATCTTCTTCCCCTCCTCTCTTTTTCATTTTCTTTCTCTACTTCCATTTTAGTCAACTACTTCTCCCCTCAACTCGAAAATACAACAAATATGAAGGTTCAAATACAAAAACTAAAAAAAAATTGAACTTTTATATAAAAAAATTGTTTGCGGCCCGCCCCAGGAGCGTATAACGCCGGGCCACACTACAACCCGGCTCGGCCTCAGGTCGCTGGCTCGTCCCCAGGCGCGGCCCAGACCCACCCCCGCTTCCCTCCAACGCGCCAAGCTGCAGGCTGGAACCGGTGCGGTCTGACCCGCAACTTTAATGATGTTCTTAGTTTTATAATAAAATGTGAGTGATAATGAGTTAGTGGAATGTTTGGTCTATTGCCAAAAGTAACAGTAAAAAATAAGTGTGACAAGTATTGGCGGCCAAACTAAAGAGGAAACTAATGACAAGTAATGATCGACGGATTGAGTAATTTTTATTCATAATTTTGAAATAAGTACTCACTCCGTCCCAAAAGTATGAACATTTGGTTCGATACGGATTTTAATGTATAAGAAAGTAAGAAATATATATAAATGATAGTGTATGCAGTGTTATGGTGGAGAGTGGACTCCATTGTACTATAATGATATACTAGGTTGTAAATAAAATGATTTGTAGGAGTAAGAGCATCCGCAATGGTCGGCTAGCGACCGGCTAGCCGATTCGTCGCGCTAGCCGATCGGCTAGCCGAACCATTGCAACCGGCGAGGGCGATTTCGGCGAGCGGATCGGCATGGGCTGGCCGATCGCTCGTCGCTGGCCGAAGTGCTAGCCGATCGGCTAGCCGCCATTGTGGAGGCCCGATCGGCCAGCGATCGGCCAGCGCCGATTTTTGTTTTTTTTTTTTTTTTTAAATCATATATAAACGCGATTTTTGTTTCATTTTCATTTGCACCACTTGTTTTAACGAGTTTTCTATCTCTCTAACTTTCTGTACAAGAGCATCATCGAACGATGAGTAACGCGGGTGGTAGCGGTAGCGGTAGTGGTAGTGGTAGTGGTGTGGATCCTGAGTAGTACGAACGGAGGATGAACGAGGCTATGGAGGCCTACATGAACCGCGGGATGGAGCGGTACATGCGTATGGTGGAACAGCTGGCGATACCTCGCCCTCCACGAGTTGTCCACCACCGAGCAGTGATTGATCGGGATCACGTAGCTGCACATCAGCGGCTGTACGAGGACTACTTTGCAGAGTACCCGCGGTTTCCCGCCAACATGTTCCGGCGGCGTTTTAGAATGCGCAGGAAGTTGTTTATGCGCATCGTTGGGGCATTGGAGCGTCAATATCTGTGTTTCCGCTTCAGGCACGATGCGGCTGGCAGACCCGGCCACACCCCTATCCAAAAGTGCACGGCGGCAATCAGGCAGTTGGCCTACGGAGGCGCGGCAGACATGTGGGATGAGTACCTCCACATCGGTGAGTCGTCAGCCCTGAAATGTCTGAAGGAGTTCTGTGGGGGCGTGATCAGCATTTTCGGTGAGCAGTACCTTCGAAGCCCTACTCCCGAAGATTGTCAGAATTTGATGCAGATGCACAGGGAGAAGCATGGGTTCCCGGGGATGTTAGGCAGCATAGACTGTATGCATTGGGAGTGGAAGAACTGTCCGACTGCCTGGAAGGGGGCCTACACGACCGGCTACAAGTCAAAGAACCCCACGATAATCCTCGAGGCCGTAGCTGATTACCGGCTGTGGATCTGGCATGCGTATTTTGGGGTAGCCGGGTCGAACAACGACCTCAACGTCCTGAACTCGTCTCCCCTCTTCAACGAGAAGTGCCAGGGCGTCGGTCCAGCCGTCTCTTTTGTGGCCAACGGCAACCGGCATGATATGGGCTACTACTTGGCGGACGGGATATACCCTCGGTGGCCGGTCTTTGTGAAGACGATCCGACAAACAAGTGATGAAAAGAAGGCCTACTTTGCGCAACGACAGGAGTCGGCGCGCAAGGACGTGGAGCGCGCATTTGGTGTGCTCCAGTCTCAATGGGCGGCAATTAAGGGCCCAACGCGTTTGTGGGATGTCGGATGCGTTTCCGAGATAATGTACGCCTGCATTATCCTGTACAACATGATCGTCGAAGACGAAGGCGTACAACTGACTAGTTGGGTCAGTGACGATGAAGCCGGTCCAAGCCACGGAACGGCCACCCCTAGTGTACGACAGGGGGTACCTCTCGATGAAGCCGGCCGACTCAAGGAATTTTCCAACATGCGCCAAGTGGATGCTCATATTCAACTCCAAAAGGATATAATTGAAGAGTTGTGGGCACGGAGGATTGCACGGCGATAGTTTTTTTTCTTTATTATGCATGTAATTTTTTTTTATCTATGTAACTTTTTTAAATGCAATTAATGAATTTTCTCGTATATGTGTCGTAAATTTAATTCCGTATTTTAATCGTAATTTTAATTCCGTAAATGTAGTATATTTTGAATTGTTTTTATTGCGGCTGGCCTATGGCTGGCCTAAATCTGATGTGGCAGGTGGTTTTTTTAGTGTTACTGACGTGGCAGGGGAGAGAATGGCTGGTCTATGGCTGGCCTAAGCACCATTGCGGATGCTCTAATGTGTTGTTTAACTACTCTAAATTAGAAAGTTCCTAGTACTTTTTAGAGACATAGGAATAAATAAATAGTTTATACTTTTCATGGATAAGGGAGTCCAATTTTAATTGTTGTTTCTCGTTATATGTTTTCGACATTTTAATATCACGAAAATTTTAATATTGAGTTCTTAAATCTATGTTATTTTGGTATTTTATTTTATTTAATACTATAAAAATAAAATTAAAGAAAATGATTGTGAAATAACTTAGAGTGAATTTTTAAAAGAGAATTTAAAGCTTTATTGTAATGCTGGGTCAGCGTGGGGATGGGGAAACTGTGTTTGTGTATAGCACAGCAAAGCCTTAATCATCGCCGCGCGATGGACCCACCACTCATACAATTCCAGCTGTAACGTATATATACTCCAGCAAATATCAATTGCAAACAGAGCAGATTACTCTAGCTGTGTCTAGGGACAGACGATTCCTTTATTAGGAATTTTTCTATTTTTAGGCAATAATATTACTGCATTTCTCAATTTCATTTGCTTTTAATTTTTTATACATATGTCATTTAAAACGGTTCATATTTCATTGTTAGAAATGAGTTTTTACTACCACATCCGTCGTAAAAATAGGAGTGAACTACATAAATCATATTTGATTTTTCACTTTTATACATAAATGATATCCGGTCTTTATTTTATACTCCCTTCGTTTATGAAAATTCATCCCGATTTGACCGGGCACGGATTTTAAGAAATGTAATAGAAAGTGAGTTGAAAAAGTTAGTAGATTGTGGGTCATATTTTTATATATTAATTTTATAATAAAATGTGAGTAGGAATGAGTTAGTGGAATATGGGCCTACCAAAAATAGTAAAAGTGAAAGGGACAAATTTTGGGAGACGGACGAAAATGGAAAAATGAGACAAATTTTGGTGGACGAAGGGAGTATCATTTTTAGTACCCAGTGACAAAAATAAACCTAGATACCAAATATGTGATTTTTTTATAGAGGATATTTTTGAAAATTTCCATTAAATAGTACTAAATATGTGATTATTTTTTATCCTTTTCTCTTTTTCTTCTTTAGTTTCTTCTTCTTTCTTTTTTCTTCATCTTCCTTTCTTTTATCTTTTTTCTCCTTAGTTTATGTTTCTTCTTCCTTCTTTTTTCTTCTTTCTTTTTAGTGATTTATACATACATCTAATTGCATTCATAATATAAATAAAAAATAAAATATCTAATTAAATTATTTATTTAAAGTAATTAAATCAATCGAATATTTTTTATTAAATTATTTTATAGTTTTTTTGAAACACCTAACTAAAAATATTCAACTTTTAATATCATTAAGAATACAATTCACAGTGTTAAATTTTTATTAAGGCTATATTGTTTCGTTACTAATTTAATGTAAAATAATGATAATAATTATTACATAATATTATGTGATTCATAATATATATGATTATATTACAATTATTTATTAATTACTATCAGTTTTTAGTAATAATAATCTATAGTGACTAGTTACTAATTTAATGTAAAATAATAATAATAATAATAATAATAATAATAATTATTATTATTATTATTATTACATAATATTATGTGATTCATAATTTATATAATTATATTACAATTATTTATTAATTATTATCAATTTTTAGTATTATAACAATAATAATTAAATATAATTATAACTATAATGATATTTAGGAATATAAATATAATATTGAACGATATAAAAAATGAATATTAATATTAATATTAATTAATAATAATAATATAAAGAATTAGGAGAATGAGAGAAGATATTATAATATCACTTTTGGTACTAATATTATGTTTGCCCAAAATATCCTCTGTAACATAAATGGGAAAATATATCATCAGGTACCAAAAATGTGATTTATAGGTACAAAAACGATATAAAATAAAGATCAGGTACCATTTACGTGCGAAAGTGAAAGATCAGGTACCATTTATGTAATTCACTCTAAAAATAAAAGTATCTGCGATTGTACGAGTTTTACATCTAATTGATATCCCTCCGTCGTCAAAGTTTGTCTCATTCTACCATTTTCATTCATTTTATAAAATTTGTCCCATTTAGATTCTTACCAAAAATAGACATTATATACACCCTAAATCTTCTCAAGATGAGATCTTTATTCCAATATCTTTGTTTTATATAAAGTCAAACAATTTCTTAAAACTCGCGGCGAATAAAATAAGGACAAATTTGGGCGACGGAGGGAAAAATATATAAAGAAATAGAAGTATCCGCAATAGTATGAGATTTATATCTAATTGATAATATACGGAAGAGATAGAAAAAAAAGTTACTACTAGAATATATTAATAGAAAAATAGGCCCATCTGATTAGAGAAAGAAATAGAAGAGTACCATAAGATAGATCAAAACAGATAAAGTCTTTTTTTATAGGATGAAATGAGTATAATTTAACGTGTTAATCATAGAGAATTAAATAAAAATTCAACTTTTTGAATAAGAAAGTAATATTTAAAATCGATTAATATGAGTCGGTGGCAACTGTTGTATAGCATTGTAGATTAAAAAGAATACAAATTTGATGGTTGATAAATTGTTTCTATTTATTTTTTCGTCTTTGCTAGTGCTAAGTATAGGAAACTTTAATGAAGTCACTGCCTCAAATTACGGAGATTTTTAAAGTTGGAATTGCTTAGAATGAAATGTGTGGATTATTTTGAAAAAATAGGTCGTCTTTCAGATTAGCTGTGCTGCTATTACAGTTAATTGTTTAGATGGAATTTTTAGTTTTATTAATTGTTATTCAAAGAAATTATAGCTACAATTCTATATTTTTATTGCAATTTTACTTTTTATGTACATTAGTTGATCGTTTTTATTGAATAGATTTTATTAAACTTGATTTTTGGTCACTAATTGATTGTTAATTTTTAAAGATCACGTTATGATGAACTTATATTTTAAAGGAGTAGTAGTATTTTTTTGGTTTAATTAAATATCAAAGTATTTCGATTAGTATAATTCAGTTTCCTATTAATTGTTCCGATAGCTAAGAGTTAGAGATCATACCTCTATATTTTAGAGTAAGTTTAAAAAAAGTAGTACTCCTAGTTGGTCAAAAAAGATAAAAATTATGGAGTAGGAGTATATGAAGCAATTAGAAAAACGCGGAAAAGAGCCGTTGGTGAGATGGCGGGTCCGGACCTAATCACATGCTAATCAGGCAACTCCACTCTGTTTAATGTCTTTAATCTTCCACTCTCTTTCCTTTCCCACATTTCTCCTTTATTTATACATTACAGTTTACACTCTCACTCACTCACTCTCAAGTCTCACCTCTTCTGCTCTTCCCACTCCAAATTCTCTCTCCCCAAACCCAGCCATGGACAGAGGAACCGCAATTCTACTCGCATTCATCTGCCTCGTCGCCAGCGTCGGCGGCATTTCCCCCTCCTCCGCCCCCGCCGCCTCCCCCACGGCCGCCAAGGTCTCCACCCCTCCCTCCGCCTCCCCCGTCGCCACTCCCCCTTCCAAGCCCACAACCCCCGCCCCCGTCGCCACTCCCCCAGTCTCCGCCCCACCAACCTCAACTCCCCCAGCCTCACCTCCCGTCGCCGCCGCCGCCCCGCCGCCGCAAGTCAGCTCACCACCATCTCCAGCTCCCGTGAGCTCGCCGCCGGCAGCCACTCCCCCTGCCAAATCGCCGCCGTCCCCCGCGCCGGTCGCCGCTTCCTCGCCGCCAACTGAAGCTCCGGTCGAGGCTCCGGTTGAGGCGCCAGCGCCTAGCAAGAAGAAAAGCAAGAAGCACGCCGCCCCTGCTCCGGCTCCTGAGCTTGCTGGACCTCCAGCGCCGCCGGTCGGAGCTCCCGGACCTTCCGATGCCTTCGCCCCTGGCCCTGCTTCAGTTGGTGATTTGGTACGTTTCAGATCTGGAAATTATCTGCTCTTTTTTCTGCATTTAAGCTTAAACTATAAATCTGGAGCTCTAATTAACCAACTAAATCACAAGATTTATATGCTAATTAATTGTAATTAAAGTAATCACTCTCTGGATTTTTCAGATCTGTGTTAGAAGCTACATTTGGAAACACTAAATTTGTTTTATTATGACTCGTGCTTAAAATGTCGGTGCATTGTAGCGTCATTACCAATTGATTGTGTGTCTTAGTGGTCCCAAATCGAATTAGGTTTTTGCCTTTATAAGTTAGATTTGGAAACACTAGATTTGCTCTTTCAGATTAAACTTGCTCTTTGTCACATAATGATAAACAGTAGTATTAAAATAGAAGCGAATATTGGCTAAGATTACAAATAATAAGGTGTTCGGATCTGAGTTTCACCATGATTGGTAACTAAGTGATGTCAAATAACTAGAAAAGTTAGATCTTGACTAGTTTTATATATTTAGATCTTGTCGGTGTAGTATATAGTTAGAAAAATGATGTTCCAAATCTAAGATCCATGATTAAAATAGGAGAAGAATAGTAGGTTGTGTGAATTAAAAATTATAAAGACATATTTATTGAGAAATTAATGGTGGTTTACTTATTGCAGAGTGGGGTGGAGAAATTGATGAGCGTGAAGAAGGTGTTGGCAAGTTTTGCAATGGCCTCCGTGGTTGGGTGGATGTTGTTCTAGAAACTTCATTCTTTTTTTGTTTATTTGCTATTTTTATTTATATCGACAGGGCCCATCCACGTGCACATTATGAGCACCATAATTTAGCATATTTATATGTGAATTATATATGTCAGACATGATGGGGCTGTATTGGATTCTTTGTGCTTGGGTAGAGATTTGAGAGCGAGAGACAGGCTTTTGTTCATTTGTATTGTTCATTGCTTTACTTCTGTCATGTGCTACTACTTTATTAAGGCTCATTAATTTTATTGATTACTTATTATTTATGAGTAATACTACTACTCCACAATGGTTCTTTTTGTTTTTCGATTTCATAATATACAGTACATCTTTAGTCGGTGACTTATTTTGTCGATGGTAAATTGGGAAATTTTGATAGTAACAAGTTGCCGATGAATTTAATTACTACATCATGATTTGTTATATAAATGAAACATTATGAAACGGTACCAATTAATTGAAAATTTTGTATTGTATTGTACCATTAGTTGTGTTCAAGCTCAAACATGTATTGTACCAATTGAAAATTTTGGAGAAAGTATAAAGTTTTGGCTATACAAAATAAATGAAGACAAGTTCTATAATGAAGAATTGACGATGGTATATCCAGCTATTGTTTGTACTAAGCGGCAAGTCTTCACTAAGTTCTCAACTGTAAATTAATGTCATTAATTACTCCTACCAAGAGAAGTTAATTGCACAATAAGTTCAGATTCAGTTCTCACATTATTAATTAGGCTACACCTACACAACACTACACTACACCAATATAGCCGTTTTACATTTAACTAATAACAAAAATGATTAATATTCCTAGTTTCCACGTGGAGGAAGGAAAAAAAATACTATAAATCAGCACAGAATAATTAAATAGAGAATTCGTTTGATTGTAAAAACATGACTTGATTTCCATTCCTAGCAAATGCAGTAGATGTTTGTCTAATGATACCATTTATTGCCTAGGGGCAATAACGCTTTAATTTTACTGATGTATCAGCCTACCTATATCCAAGGTCCTTTTTGATATAAATGAAATGAAATATGATTTTTATTTTCATTCTATTAATTCGCTTGATATAAATGAATGAGGGATGTAATTGAATTAAAAATACACAGATACGTTCATATCAAGGACTTCAGTTATGCATGAGTTGATCTAATAATAGTGCAATAATTAACGTGTGAGGCCATTAAAGTAGTAGTAATATTTATTTACCTATATAAAATAAGTCTAAGTAATCTTGCGTAAGAATAAAGTTTTTCTAGCTTTATTAAAAAAGATAAGATGGAATAATGCAGGTAAAGATGAGAAACTATCGTACTAGTACACGACATTTAGTATATGAGTGTACAATGTTTTGTAAAAAAATAATCTCCATCCCTTTTTTTATAATTGAGCCGGAACTTTTCGGTATGAAATTTAAGAATTGTTATTTAGTGTGTTAAGTAGATAGATAACAAATTATAAAAGAGACAAAATAGAGAGAATAGAGTAGAAAGTTAACAAAGTATAGAGAATAGAGTAAGTGAGACTGTGAGGGTAAAGTTTTAATTAGGGGTCCTACTATGTATGGAAATGACTCAATTATAAGAGAACTTACCAAAATAATAAAAAAAAATGACTCAATTATGAATTATGGGACAACGGAGGGAATATTTGCCTAGGGGTAGGTAGGTACGGTATACCTTACCGAAACCACCATACCGTATACCTTACCGTAAATACGGTATGCGAAAAAGTTATACCTTTACCTTACCAAAGTTTTCGGTATACCAGACTTCGGTATACCTTATTTTCGGTATGATGACTTTCCATACCAATATCGTACCTCATTTTCGGTATACCGTACCGAAGTTCGATATACCCTACTTTTGCGGTATACCTGACTTTCAACATCAATTAAAATATAAAATTAGAGTTTTTAGAATATTATTTATATTATATAATTTTGAAAATAAATTAAATATAATTTATTCATAATTATATTTATATTTCACAATAGATTTTATAATTTAAAAATATATAAAATATATTTTATATATAATTGTGTTTATATTTTTGCGGTATATACCTTAGTTTACGGTATATACCTTAATTTACTGTATATACCGAATTTCGGTATGCAACGGTATATTGCGGTATTTGAAAATTCATACCGTTACCTTACCTGAATCTTTCGGTAAGGTATCATACCGTACCGAAAGTCTTACCGAAAGTCATGGTATACCGAAAATTCGATATTTTCGGTATTTTTTCGGTACGATAAGACCAGTATTTCGGAATTTCGGTATTTTTCCCCAGCCCTATATTTGCCTTATAAAATTTTCAACTTTGACCAAAATTCTAATTTTATAACCAATTAAGATTTTGGCGCTAATATGAGTTTTATGACTTACGTAAATGATAATATTAGATGTCAATTAAAATGACATCTTATTGTAAGCACCGAAATGACTTTGTATTATACTAAATTCAATAAATTCATTTTTGTACTACCTTTCATCTTGTTTCTCAATTTTCCGTTTCTTCATTTCTAAATTCCATTTCATTCTTTCTTAATAATCCCTCCGTTCCGTAATAGTAGAGTCATTTCATTTTTTGCATTCGTTTTGGAAAAATAATTAAAAATAGTTAAAATAAAGAAAAAGTAAAATAAGTGAGAAGAGTCTTATCTACATAATTCTCTCTCTTACTTAACTCTTTCTCTATTTTAGTTATTTATAATTATTTTTCAAAACAAGTGCAGAAAATGAAAAGACTCTGCTACTGTGGAACGGGGGAATAATAAACTATAATTCAACAGAATATAATCATTTAATTTCCTACTCCAACACAACGGCCTTTTGTCGCCTAAAATGTGACACCATTTTAGTTTATGTCCGATAGTGCTACGTGAACAAGTCATTATGCTATGTTAACGCCAAAATCTTGATTAATTGCAAAATCAAAACAATTCAATAAATTGATTAAATTAAAAAAAAATAATACAATTGGTTGCAAATCAGAACATATTCAATAATTTAGAGATAGATTTTAAGGGAAGTGATCAATTGCTAACTCATCATTTAATTGCTAACTACAACTAATTTAAGGTCATAGAATTTTAGAAACGTGTGGTCTATAATTTGCCACGTGTAATTTTCGTTTTTATTAATAAAATAAAAAAAGATAAAAAAAAACCCTCCAAATTAGGGTTTTAGATGAAAATGTCAATACAGTGTTTCGAAAATATCAACACAATGCTTTGAGAATGTCAACACAATGTTTTAAGAATGTTAAACCATTGCTTATATTGACATTCTACATGTATTATATTGACATATTTTATATAGTATGTTGACATTTCTGCTGTACGAAAAAATTAAAAATTTTCAATTTTTTTTTTCAAATTTTGACGTCAGAACATATGCATGTAGGATATCGTTGGAATCCTTATGAAATTATCTTTAATTTAATACTCCCTCCGTCCCGCTTAAGATGACACGTTTTCCTTTTTAGTTTGTCCCAACTAAGATGACACATTTCCTTTTTTGGTAACTTTCTCTCTCCAATTAATACAACCCAACCACTTTTTCTCACTCCTATTACAGTATCCATCTATCTTCATCTCTCTACTTTAATACCTACACTCACCTTCTCTCTCTCCAATTAAACACTTTAACCAATAACTCCTAAAATCCCGTGCCGGCTAAGCAATGTGTCATCTTAGCCGGGCGGAGGGAGTATATGTTATATGAATTTAAAGTTTTGAGATTTCTTTTAAAAGTTAGTTATAATTAAATATATAGTTAATTGACATTAATACCCATATTGATATTTTTTGAAATTAATCCTATGACCCTATTGACGTTTTTCGTTGATCGTATTGACATTTAGAGACTAATGATCTAAGCCCTTAATTTGAAAATTTAATAACTATTATTTAATTGTAGTTAGCAATTAAGTCATGAGCTAGCAATATACCACTCTCCTAAATTTTAAACTGATATTTAAAACCACAATTTGACGGAAATTTAAAATTTTATAGGGCGAATTATACTCTTAAAATTAATCTTAAATAATTGTGTTAAAATTTAAATAAGCCTCAGCCCAAATAATACTATTTCTCGGCCCAATGTTGATGCGAACGGCCCACAAACAATTTCCAAACAAATGGGGTCTTTCTCTTTCACCACAGCCCACACTGTGTGTGTGTGGTGAAGCTTAATTGGGAGCAGGCAGAGAGCTTCCATGGCGTCTTCGTTTCAATTGGTTCACTCCACCACATCATTGAAGAATTCTATTTTTTTCCGCCGCAGTAGAGTCCTAGCTTTTCCTCTCGACCTATCGCCTTTCTCCACCTCCTCCGCCATTTTTTCTTCCAGTATACTACAGGCGCATAAAAAGTCGAGGCAACCCGCTGCCGGCGTGAAAGTTTGTAGAGACGGTAAGCTTCAGACCTTCCATTTTATTGTTCACACGCACACGCAATTTCAGCTTCAATTTCAGAATATTTGCAATGACTGACTAGCTAGGATGTTATTGATTATTGGTAACAGAGTATTCAGATTATTCTACGGAATCCTACCAGCTATACGATCTAGCGATTTCAGCATTGTTATGCTATTATTCTGTGGTGATGATTCGACTTATAAATGTGCAGAAATTGTGAAGGATAATCCGACGAGCAATGTTCCTGATTCCATTTTCTCAAAGCTTGGATTCGATAGGAGGAATAATGCAATATTCAGCTATTTTGATACCAACTACGCCAAAAAATTTGCAAAGTTCGAAAATTTATGTCCTATAGTCTCTGTGAAAGCGGTAGGTTGATTTCCTGATTACAGATTTCAAGTTTATATCTCTGTTTTAACTACCATGTCTTCACACATCCACTCTGATTTTTCCACTGAATCCCATCATGTTATTTCTTGCTTTCGTTGTTGGATGCTAATTGATGATAATCCTGTGCTTTACATATTAACCTCTATAGAAAGGTCGAGCTTAATGCTCTTAGCAAAGCGTCCTTGGTTTGACAAGGAATTGTTTTTAGGTGCTTCCCATAAGATTAAGATCAACTAAAAAATTATGCCTAATTTCTGATGCTCAGTTGTGACAAAAATAGCCTACAAAACATAAATTTCCTGGTGCATTACTTATTTACTATGAGGGTTAAAAAAACAACTAGGCTTAAACTTCATGCAACTTGTAATTGTTGGGAAAATATCATCAGTTGTCACATACAGAATCAAGATGATTAGCCTATCTGTTGTAGTCAAACTTGGTTGACTGATTTGATGGGATACTGGAGCCAAATTGTCATGTTTGGAAAATTAAATTCACCTAATTGGGATTTAGAAACGATTCAAATCTTTTTGTTAGTTTGAACCTTAGCTATCTGGCTTTACCTCCAGGGCTTAACTAGCAACTTAGTATAGAAAGTAAAAGTAATTCTCTACATCAAGAAATTAGCTTGGGTTTCTGTTTCTCATCTTGAATCCTACGGATATTGTCGTAATCTTGTTTGCAGGATAAACATCTAACATTTTTTTTATCCTTGTACTTCTCCAATCTTATTTCTCTATTGATGAATCTGTAAATTTATATCGTGAAAATGAAAATATCTGGAAACAATAGTATATCTCTGTGTTAGCTAATTTTAGATATATACAGATTAGCTGCAGAGATAATCTCATAGTATATGTCTTTTTACAACTTGTACTTCTCAAATCTCATAGTATATGTCATTTTAGGTCATCCTTCTTAAAATAACCTAAAAACTAAACTAAAAATGACCTCCATGAATTGGTTTTGTGTTCTGCTATATGATTGAGTTAAGCATATATATATATATATATATATATATATATATATATATTGTTTTCTAAAAACTTAATGAAATCCTCCCCATCCTCGCTAATTCAAAGTGGAACTTGACCCCCTTTCTCTTCTTTAACTTGAAGGTTGAAAAACCAAAATCTAATTGATATATGTGTGTGATCAGTACCAGGTGGAAATAGTCGGAATGCCTGTCGGAAAGTTGTCTACATGTAAGCTCTTACGTCGATTCCTAACCCATCGCTTATTCTCTGTGGCTAGCTCCTTGAATGAACCAATTGCTGACTCAATATTCAGTGACACACACAAGTCGGGGTCCTACACGCGGGGCGACTCCACCTTTTACTCCCTTATTCAACACCATGCCCACTCTGGTGATTTCAAGGCCTTGGAGCTTATCTTTCAACGGATGAAGCGTGAAAACAGAGCCTTTTCTGAGAAGATTTTCATCCTAGTCTTCAAGGCTTATGGCAAAGCATGTCTCCATCGTAAAGCTGTTGAATTGTTCAATAGCATGGAGGATAAATACAGCTGCTTGCCAACTGTTAAGTCCTTTAATTCTCTTCTTAATGTCATTATTCAGCAGGGATTGTATCGTGATGCTCTGGAGTTCTATCACTATGTTCTTAACGATAAAAAGCATATTTCTCCCAATGGTTTAACGTTTAATTTAGTCATCAAGTCGCTGTGTCGATTGGGATTAGTTGGTAGGGCTGTAGATATGTTTAGGGAGATGCCTGCTTTCCATTGTAAGCCTGATACATATACTTACTGCACTCTCATGGATGGTTTGTGTAAAGAGGATAGGATTGATGATGCTGTGGCTTTGTTGGATGAGATGCAAATAGAAGGGTGTGACCCAACTCCACCTACATTCAATGTGTTAATCAATGGGCTTTGCAAGAAGGGGGATCTGGCCCGGGCAGCTAAGCTAGTTGATAATATGTTCCTCAAAGGCTGTGTTCCGAATGAAGTTACTTACAACACGCTCATACATGGGTTGTGTCTCAGAGGAAAGCTAGACAAGGCAGTCAGTCTTTTGAGCAGAATGTTGTCAAATAAGCTCAAGCCAAACGACATCACTTATGGAACCATAATAAATGGACTAGTAAAGAAGGGACCAGCTACTGATGCTTTGAACATGTTACTGGGAATGGAGGAAAGAGGCTATGCACCAAATGAGTATGCTTATTCTGCTATTATTAGTGGGTTGTTCAGAGAGGGGAAATCAGATGAGGCACTAAAACTGTGGGCCAAGATGTTAGAGAAGGGATGCAAACCAAATACAGTTGTGTATAGTGTTGTTATAGATGGTCTGTGCCAAGACGGAAAGCCCCATGAAGCTGAAGAGTATTTTTCCCAAATGATTGATGCGGGTTGCTTGCCAAATGCACACACATACAGCTCCCTGATGAAGGGCTTCTTTCAGGTCGGAGACTGTGATAAGGCAGTTCTTCTATGGAAAGATATGGTTGAGAAGGATTACATGGATAATGAGGTTTGTTACAGTGTGCTTATTCATGGTTTCTGCAAGAATGGGAAGTTGGAAAATGCTCTGGTGATATGGAAGCAGGTGCTGGCTAAAGGACTTACACCCGATGTTGTGGCTTATAGTTCCATGATTCATGGTCTATGCAATGTTGGCTTAGTAGAACAGGGTTTGAGCTTATTTAATGAGATGCTATACAAAGCATCTGACTCCAAACCTGATGTAATCACCTACAATATAATCATCCATGCCTTGTGCAAACAGGGCAGTATTACCCATGCCATGGATATACTTAATCGCATGTTAAGTGAAGGCTGTGATCCTGATTCAGTTACCTGCAAATTTTTCCTGACAGCTTTTAGGGAAAAGCTTGATCCACCTCTAGATGGTGGAGAGTTCCTAGATGAGCTAGTTCTAAGGCTACAAAAATGTGATAGAATAATTGGAGCTTCTAATATTGTTCAAGTGATGCTTCAAAATTTTCTCCAGCCAAAGGCCTCCACTTGGGACAAGGTAATTCGAGGGATCTGTAAACCAAAGAGAACTGAAGCAGCCATCAACAAATGTTGGGGGGACTTATTCTTCTGATTCAGCCAAACCAACTTTTGGTATGATTTCATACTTCTTTAATATCGTCCGGACATGGTATTTAGCTTCGTTTCGTAAGCTTCTGGAAATCTGATTATTTCCTCCTGGTCTTTGCGCTGCTCGAAAACTGTGTTACTGCTTTCTGTTTGATGTTTAGTTCTCAAATCTTCGTCTTGGACCACTGCAACACCTTCTTACTAAAACTGTAGTTTCTCTTGTTGAGTAAAAAATTACTACTCCTATATTTTCAGTATTTATTTAATAATTAAGGTCATGTCTTATAAATTAGAAGCATCGTAAGTAAAATACATAGGTCATGTTTGGTAGGGTAGATAACTCATCTGGGGATGAAATTCTATGAACAAGTTCATTTATGAACCATGATCCTCAAGGTTATTTAGAATTTATTTAAGGTCAGTGAAGTGACCACAGTGTAGACAGGTTCGGAAGGCCTATCTGCATTGAGAGATTTGGACTGGAAGTGCTCTTGAAGGTCACCACACTCAAACGCTACGTCAAGCACCAAACATAGAAGTATGAAAGACAATCAAAATCAAGTCTGCCGCTGCAAACAAACACATGAAAAGGAGCATTGCCATTCTGGATGCATAAGCTATGGTAATCACTCTCTTATCTTATCTTATCCTATCCAATAAACTCACCAATTAATTTTGTTTGATCACATTTTCAGAACTTCGAGAGTTTCACTAGCCCGGGACAGTAGGTTCTTCTGCAGCTGTACAAGATTTTCTACGACAACTATCCTGAGGTATTGTTTGTGTGTCTTCATATAGACCTCACAACCTGTGGAGGATTTGACAAAGAGTTTATATGCTCTTTTTGTGGAAATATTGCAGGCATTATCTGTCATGGTGATTGTGAATGCAGGGCATGCCTTTAACTTGCTATGGAACGCGTTGTCAAGTGTTTCCTCGACCCTCACACAGTGTCCAAGATTCAGGCATGTTGCCAACTGCTGCATCAGCCGCTTGCACCTCTCTCTAACTTCTAAGTGAAAAGGGCGTTTTTGACGCAGCAAGTACCAGAGCAGATTGCTCAAATTGGTTGGTCAAAGTTATGTGTAGCTATCTATGTATGCATGATTGTGTTGTTTTGATGATTTTGATGCGCATTTTTGGAGTTTGTTCTAGCTGGCTGCCCGATATTCTTGGGGGTAGCTGTTGCTGTAGGAGTGAAGGATAGTGTCAAGAGGTCCATAGAGAAACACATATGGGGCTGAAGGAATGTTTGTACTATGTACTTATTTTTAATGGTGTATGATCAAATACTAACTAATTTATAGTAATAACTAATAACTAACATCAATTTTGTATGTTAAAAATATCAACACAAGGACATAAATTTATCAATATTCTTGTGTTGATAAACTTATGTCTTTGTGTTGATATTTAAAATTTACATGTTGTATTGATATAATTATGTCTTTGTGTTAATTTTAATACACAGAATTGAAAGTTATTTGTTATTACTGTAAATTAGTTAGCACACTAACGCAACCCTATTTTTAATCGAGACCAAATATTGAGGAAAGTTTTCATATTTTAAGTGGATTTACACTCACATGGCTTAATTTCTAATGCAGTGGAGTGGATGCGATAATTATATGATTAAACTTGTTAAAAAAATACTATTGTTTATATACACCAACTCATATAATTAATCTGATGTATCAAAGTGATCTAGATTCACCAAAGGAGCAAGAGTTTCATTCCTGATCCTCTTAACATTAGGGGAAACCAAGCTCCTATGCCTAAAACCATAGAAGCTGAGAACTTGATTATCCGCAAAGTTGAAAGCTCTATCCATACTCTTCAAACACCTCTCCACTGGATAGTTCCCATAGCCACCACAGGGCTTGCAACCCACAAAATGCGTCACAAACGGCCACCTCTCGTCTCCCAATCCCGGGTGGTACTTGTCCATCATCTCCTCGTACCGGTCCACCAACTCGACCCAATACCCGTGCAAGTAAAAGGCGTTCTCCACAAACACCTTGCTCATCCACTTGTCCTTTTGTGTGATAAGCAAGTATATTAAAGCGGACTGATCATCCGCTTCAAAGGCCGGCCGATCCTTGAGATAGGCCGTCAAGACCTTTCCAGCCTCCTCGCGCGTTGGACCCTTGGGCCCCATGGGCGCCCAAGCATCCAACAAATCCAACGACCACTGGCAGTTTCGCAACAGGAAAATGCCGGTGTTGAGGGCAAGCCATGACTTGTTCTCGAACAACATATCGGGAAATCCATGGATGATCAGGTTGTAACCCTTGTACTTGGACATTGGAATCTCAAACACCATGTCTGTGAACATGGCATCACTGTCCATCCACCAAATCCACTCCACCTCCGGATGCGACAGCATGAGGCGGCGGAGCAGAGGCAACTTGGCCCAAAAACCAGCCATTTCCTTATCTAAATGAGCCATGTTGTAAAGGATCTGAATCCCATGAATCCTACAATAATCCATCTTGTTTTTCAGAGCCTTCAACAGGTAGTGATCACCAACTGCATTCTCACAAGGATCCGGCTGCGACCCACTCACAAGCAGAACCCTAGGTTTTCCATTAACATAGCTCGGATTTTTCCCCACAAACTGCTCCTGCTCTATCTCGGATCGGATCCATGCCAGCCCGAGTGTGCCAAGGAGCACCAGAATGGTGACCAATACACTCATCTTAATGTTGTTGAACGTCTTGCGGATGCGCGTCCATATGCTCCCCTTCTGAGCCCTCATCCCTAAAAGATTGGATTATTGAAGGTTATAGAAAGATGGAACAAGTGAACATGCATACTAATACTATTGTTTTCTTAATCCTACATGGATATATCATCTCATAATTAGTTTTACATGTGATTTTGCTGGACCGAAAATTCCATATGCTCTCACGTTTGGTGCATTACTGTCCAAATCTCACATTTTATTTGACACGGGGATGCACGCATACACCGGTTTAAAATGAACTGAATTATTGCCATTCAATAATTCTATGTAACATGTAAAATATAGAAATAATAGTATTGGTTTAGAATAAATCAGTAGTTGGGAACATTTGTTAGAAATTGAATAATTGAGGACGACGTGCTTCATATGTTGAAATAAGTACTAACATAAAAGCATGTAGTATTTGTTTTTAAAAAGTTAAAAGATCAAGTGATTGGTAGAGATTGATTTTAAGATTAAGTTGTTTAATTTCCTTTTTGTTCTTTAGAAAAATAATTTTAATTTTATTAAAAACAGTTAAGATAGTTAAAAGATATAAACAATATGTCGTCATTTCACCGTCGTTACCACCACCTCCGACACCAAATTAAAACCTTAATTAGTTTTGTAAATACAAAATAAAAGCAAAAGTTCACATAGTTCTTTAATTTAAAACCTTAGTTTTGTAAATACAAAATAAAAGCAAAAGTTCACATAGTTCTTCAAGCCAAAGACCTTGACCCACGGTTCGAGCAGTCGAAGATGCATCATTTTATTATAGAAATCGATGAATTCATGGCTTTTGAGGCTACCGCAAATGGGGTAAAGCAGTGGTTGATTGTGTGAGTTTATAGTGGCGCTGAACTTTTTAGTATAAAAAATAAATAACGATAATCATTAAATACTTTAAAAGAATTCTTAAACCGTAAGAGAAAGGATGTCAAAAGCAGTATTTATGGATCGAACCTACTAGAAGGCGATTTGGATGAAAAGCTTCTAAAACGAAACTAAAAACGAATAAAAACGTTGAGGATAAAAAATTAACAGAGGTCTACACTTCTATCCCTATATGTTCTTTGTTGTAAATTTCGGGGTACAAAAAGTATGCAAAAACAAATACTCCCTCTGTCAGAAGGTAGTTGAGACGTTTCTTTTTTACACTCATTTTGTGAAAATGATAATAAATAGTTAAAATGGAAAGAGATTAGAATAAGAGAGAGAATAATGTACACAAGCTGACTCTTGTCTATAATATTTTTGTAGTTGAGTCCCAGAGGAAGAGGTGTTCTGTTGAGCAACCTCAAAGTTTTTGGTGTTGAAGGAGCATAAGCCAAAGTTATACAAATTGAAGAAAGCTCTATATGGCCTTAAACAAGCTCGAAATAGAGAATAAAGAGTAATTTGCACAATTAATTTGGTCATTCGTGCATGTATTCAAAGAGGTACATGACTATTCTTTGAGTACTGCATTAATTGATCAAACATAATTGTGCTTTTTCAACAATTGTACATTAACCTTAAGGATCAGCATATTTAGAATTTACATTAAAATATATTTTGATGTGGCTGTGATGATCTGGTTTTTGGGTTCTTCTTTAGTGTAGCTTTAGTTAATTAATAAATATCAACGTTGATCGCAGGGATGTTAATTAAAGCTTAGTATTTCCCATTTTATAATGATACCCACGATCAACATAGAGCAAGATTTCGTCAAACTTCATTTTTATATGGTGTGCACCTAACTGGTAATCCAATTTAAGAAATAAGAATAGCTCTACATTGAGGTTATGAGGCTAACAATATATACTTGTAGCTGTCAATATAATTCCATGCAATAAATATAAATCATCAATCTGATTTTATTTGTTATGAGGCTAACAATATATACTAGTAGCTGTCAATATTCCATTCAATAAATATAAATTATCAATTTGACTTTTTTTTGTTAAAATAGTGGTTTTTTTTAGATCACTACTCTCTCTCTCTCTCTCTACATGTTTGTGTTAAAATGACAACTCCTCTTAAAATGACAACGTGACAACGCTTATACAGTAATATTATAAATGCTACACAACAATATTACAAACACTACACAACAATCTATAGATTGCTGTATAGTGGTCGGATATTGCTGTTCAAGAAAAATTGCTGTACAAAGACCAGCATATTGCTGCCCGTCTTTTTCCAGAATTTTTTTTTTGCCACGTGGCAACTTATTATTCGTCCACGTGTACAAATGATTGGCTAGAAATGGTGGTATGGTGTTATTTTAAGGGGTGGTGGCACCCTAACATGCTCGGATTGTGATCAATTGAGATTTTTTTATGCTAATTGAGAAATGAGATGCAATATGAGCCATTCATTTTTATTAAATGAGTGGTCCAGATTTTTCCACATGGAAAATATCTTTAGATTAATTAATTATGAAAGGGCATAATGGTAATATCATGATAAATTTTATTCAATAAATATTTTTTTTAAATTTTTAAATTTTTTTTAAATTTTTTTTAAATTTTTTAAATTTTTATTTTTCAACTAAATATACAATTCATGTCAACTACACACATATAATGTCAACTATGTGTACAATCCATGTCAACCACACACACAATTCATATCAACTACACACATATAATGTCAACTATGTGTACAATCCATGTCAACTACATGTACAATTCATGTTAACTACATAATATAATGTCAACTACATGTACAATTCATGTCAAATACTCACTCCGTCCCACATTTGCAGTAACATTTAGGACTCGTTTGATAAAAAAGATGGTATATGAGAAGATATGTAAAATAAGATAAGAAATACGGGCTTCATGTTAAGATATGCAAAGATATGATTTTTTTCCGTTGTTGTTTGATAGAAAAGAAATTATCTAAATTTGTATTGTATATTAAATAACATGGCTTAACTTGACAAATTGGTGGGATACATAAACAAGGTTAATGTTATAATTTTGGTAAGATTAGATAGGGCCCTGGTCTTATATTAGGCTTTGAGTTAAGCTTAAGTATGGTATCAAACAATTAAAAATGTCCATATATAATTCTCTATCTTGGTATTACTAACTTATCAAACATGCCCTTAGTTATGGCACGAGTTTTAAGGAATTGGTGGAGTGTGTAATTAATGAAGTGAGAGGTGAAGTGTGTAATAAATGAAATGAGATGGTGGAGTGAGATGATGGAGTGTGTAATAAGTGAAGTGAGATGATGGAGTGTGTAATAAATGAAGTGAGTTGGTTGAAGGTGGGTCCCTCTTTGACTTTTTGGTTTTTTTATTTTTGTTTTGATTTATTATAATATAGATAATGGTATTTGGGTGTAATTTTAGTGAATAATGGGGTAAAATTTTATGTCCAAATATGGTAAATTCTAAATGTTACTCTAAATATGAGACGGACTTTTATGGCAAAATGTTACTACAAATTTGGGACGGAGGGAGTAGTATTTATTGAATAAAGTTGTTGACATTTGATGTGTAGTTGACATGAATTGTATATGTAGTTGAAAAAAAAAATTTAAAAAAATAAAAAATAATAAAAAAACGAAAAACAAAATTAAAAAAAATTAAAAAAAATTAATTTTTATTTTAAAAAAATAAATAAAAAATAAATAAAATTACAATTATGCCCCTCTGTTGACATAAACTACATGACTGTTGACATTTCACAAATATTCTGGATATATATATAGGGGAGCATTAGGGTCCAAGTGACCCTTTAGTGTTAAGTTCAAATGTATTTCCAGACTTAGGATTAACTTGATGGACGGATTAGATGTAAAGTATATATCATACCCGAGTTACATTATTTAGGAGTTGTGGTTACATTATGGGGGTAAAATTAGTACATCTTATTCAGGATTCGGTTTTTAAACGGAAGGAGCAAAATATCCGCTATTTCTCTCGATTTCTCTCTCTCATTTACCCCAAATCGACGAAAACCTAGTTTCCCACTTTTGCTCTCTGTATTCAATCCTAGTTTGTGGCGATTCCTTATCAAATGAAGACGAAGACCTCAATCCATCGCGAAAAAGTGGAAGATGAAGCTTATATCAACAATCGACGACCGAAATTGTGGTGTAGACGTGTATTTGTTCAAAATTACGCCGAGTATCGTAGGCTAGAAACTTTCAGGTCGGGCCTCCATTTTTCAAATGATTTAAGGTAATTTAGACATGTTATTCTCTCAATCATCTCCTATATATGTTAGTTACTCAAATGCCCGATTAGAATTGTCCAATTTTATGTTTACATTACCGAGACAATCCCTAGAATTTTTGTGAAAAGAATCAATTTTTAAGGTAAAGATTCGTTTGTTGTCGGTAAGCATACTTCATTTCTCTTGTTCGTATTTAATTACTGAGCAAGGTTATGTATATTATTGATGTTCATTGTTTGTAGTTGTCTATTAGTAGTTGTCGTTACATCATTCAAGGTTGTTGTATACATTATTGCTTAGTCAGCATACATTAGTCATCATGTTTGTACTACATTATTGTGAATTGTCGTGTACATTATTTGTGCTATAATTTACATTATTTACCCCAGTGTGATAAATTAAAACAAATCCATTATGTAGTAATGTATGCTCTCTACGGCAATAATGTAAACGACATAAGTCTTTATGTTGGTGTGTAGATACATTATTCATCTGGTGATGTAACATTATTCATTTTCAGCATGTCTTTATTTTAACGCATATATGACGTACATTGTTCAGTATGCGATTATAATCTCACTTTTATTATGAACTTTTGAATAGGGTCGAAGAGGACAAGAGTAGATTATGAAGATGAATTTGATGATTACTTTGAGGAGATGGATGTAGAGGATGTATGGGATGGAGGTCGTCGAAAGAGAGATGATGTGCTCTCTTTTAGGAGGACATGAACAGTACTGTAGCAAGATTTTGTACTACGTTTAGTATTGCAAATGTATATATATTATTTTCTATGTTGACATTATTCGTGGAACATGTTACATTATTTAATAGATTATGTTACATTATAACATATTCATCATGTATTAAAGTTTGTTATCTTATAATAATGTAAACCTACGTTATCAATAATGTAGTCGTTACAGCTTTGATGTATGGATTGCTAAATTAAATAAAGTAAATAGTATATCTCAAAAATTAAAATTTTCTATGCTTTCAATTTCAGCGGTTTACGTGTTATTTAATTATAATATGCTATAACAATTTTATTGTAGAAAGATGTGGTTTAGATTAAGATTTATTCTTGTTTTATGAATAATGTAACATGTTAAGTTTTTTGTTGGCGTTATTTGCATGCCCTTTGTTTCATTATTTACTACTTAGTGATATATTTTCCAATAGGCAACTCAGAATAATGTATAGCATGTTTGTTAACATTGTTGTCATGCGTATGAGCTTTGGAATGCAAAGTGTTTGTGATATACGTTACATTATTAAACTCAATCACAACATTACAACAACTTAAATACACTAATATATGCTGCTAAAAGCAATAATACATGATGCGTCTTCATGTTGTTGTTATATACATTATTCAGTTGGTGCTGCAACATTATGCGCTTTCAGCATAATTATATTTAATACAATTGTGAAATATATTATTACCCTGAAGAAACATTTTGCACACTCTCTCTCTTCCATTAAAATTATCTCATGCTCCATCTCTTTCTCCCACAATTTTACTTATTTTTCCTCCTATAAAAATGATAAACATCTAGCTTGCATCGACCTCATCAATAATAATTTCTACACGTATAAGCTCATTTCTATTAGCCAAATTTCACTCGAAAGAAACAATTTTGCCGTCGACTTCTTCTTCTTTGGGGCGGGCCGGTGCGACGGAGGGGGCAACCATGGTGGATTTCTGTCGGAGGCAAAGGGAAATTGGCCGGCGGAGGGCACGATCGACTTCTTCTTCTTTGGGGTGGGCAGGCAAGACGGAGGGGGCAACCATGGTGGATTTTTGTCGGAGGCAAAGGGAAATCGGCCGGCGGAGGGTGCGACCGCCCCCTCCTCCACTGCTTGAGACATTGAAAGATGGCGCAGAGTTCTTACTTTGGTTGTTTGATTTTGTTTCATTTACGGAAGGGAGACTTAATCTTGCTAAAAAAAAGAAGCGTGAATCATGGAAACTTACTAACTGCATAATATATCATATGTCAACCTTACCCTTTTATCATTATTATAATTATTAAAAGAAAAGATAAAATGGAGCCATATAAACTGTCCGATCCATAAATTGAAGGGATGAGATTGACTTGGATATTATATATATATATATATATATATATATACAAACCCCCTATTATACAAACTATACAAACTTTAATCTCATCCACTAAATATAATTAATCAACGATTTTAATATATGTTCCATATAAATGTCAACGTGTTATGTAAAATTGGTCAACAAAGGTTAATTTAGAGATAAAAAATATAATCTGAAATCACTAAATCCGTTTAGATTTAGGAATCCCGATAAGTTCGTCTATTCATTTATCACGTCTCCCTCTCTCTTCTTTTCCTCCCAATTCAACTTTTTGTCTCTCCTCGTCGCCGTGAAGCTTATCATCTGCGGCTGCATCATGAGTTCTCACCGACAACGAGGGCAAGTTTCGGCGCCGTCAATTGAAAGTGAGATTTTGTTGCTGACATTTTGATATTAATGGTTTATTTTATGTTGCTGACACTATGAATTGCTGACATTTTGGGTAGTAAAGGTTGATTTCTTTTGCTGCTGACATTATGAATTGTGTATGAGCTTCTACTGACATTACCAAGCAAGGAACCCTGTTATGAATTGTTTTTTTTTCCCCTTATGTTTGTGAATTAGTATAGCACACGACCTTATTTAGTTGGTAGCGACACCTTTGGTATTGGTTTCAATTTAAGTGTTAATGATACATTCCTACTGAGAGTGCATAATTCGTTTTATGGACATTGCTTACTGACTTGGCCTAGTGACATTGCTTATTGAGAAATCCACACCGTTCTGGAAATTTTTGTTTTGTTCGTATTATTGAAATTGATTATTGACATGGCTTATTGACATGGCTTAGTGACATTGCTTATTGAGAAATCCACACCGTTTGTTTGAGATATCCACACCGTTCTGGAAATCTTTGTTTTGTTCGTATTATTGACATTGCTTAGTGACATTACTTATCGAAATTGGTTGTTGACATTTCTTTTTGACATTACGTATCGACATTGATTGTTGACAGTGCTTACTGACATTACTTACTGTCATGGCTTATTGACATGGCGTATCGACATGGCTTATTGACATGGCTTAGTGACATTGATTATTGAGAAATCCACACTGTTTGTTTGAGATATCCACACCATTCTGAAAATCTTTGTTTTATTCGTATTATTGACATTGCTTAGTATCATTACTTATCGAAATTGGTTGTTGACATTTCTTTTTGACATTACGTATCGACATTGATTGTTGACAGTGCTTATTGACATTACTTACTGACATTGTTTTGTAAGTTCTGGAAATGTTTGTTTTGTTCGTTTTATTGACATGGCTTAGTGACATGGCTTATTGACATGGCTTAGTGACATTGCTTATTGAGAAATCCACACCGTTTGTTTGAGATATCCACACCGTTCTGGAAATCTTTGTTTTGTTCGTATTATTGACATTGCTTAGTGACATTACTTATCGAAATTGGTTGTTGACATTTCTTTTTGACATTACGTATCGACATTGATTGTTGACAGTGCTTACTGACATTACTTACTGACATGGCTTATTGACATGGCGTATCGACATGGCTTATTGACATGGCTTAGTGACATTGCTTATTGAGAAATCCACACTGTTTGTTTGAGATATCCACACCATTCTGAAAATCTTTGTTTTATTCGTATTATTGACATTGCTTAGTATCATTACTTATCGAAATTGGTTGTTGACATTTCTTTTTGACATTACGTATCGACATTGATTGTTGACAGTGCTTATTGACATTACTTACTGACATTGTTTTGTAAGTTCTGGAAATGTTTGTTTTGTTCGTTTTATTGACATTGCTTATTGATCTATTGCAACTTTTGGTGTTTTACCTGTATCAGCAATACGTCAATCCAAGGGCAAAGCAATAGCAAATGGTGAGGGAGGGAAACGATCTAGAGCAGCTGGTAAGAAATCCTGATCTATAGTAATATGGTAATGGATGGTGTGCTGTTGAATAACGTTTGCTTGGTTTGTTATGGTGACATTGATATTGCTTAGTTTGTTTTTGAGGTAGTAATAAGACTTGGTTGATATTAATGTTGACATTCACAAAGATATTGAATTTTTTGGATGAGTGTGGAATTAAGAACCTGTTTGGATTGCAAGTGATATTTTGCCTATGGGTGTTTAGATGCTGCTCAGTTTGTTAGGAAATAAGATGGTGTTGACATTTAAATACTATGTGATTTGCGAGGAAATAAGATGTTGTTGAAATGGTTGGATGCAGTGACATTGTATATGTTGGTAGTGACATCCTGGTTGTGAGCGGTTGAATTTGTTGTTGACATTTTTTTTGTTTGTTGGTCATTGACCAAACGTATTTATGGTTGCTACTTTATCAGTGAGTCGTCTAGCAAAAGGGAAAGCTGCAGACGATGGCGAGGCAAGTGGGAAGCGGAAATCTGTGGTTGGTGTCCTTGCACAAGCAAAGATACCTCAATTAAGAATCAAGAGAACAACTCGTTTTTTCTTGCGCATCCTGAAGTCAATGAACGAAAGGCAGAAAACTGCTGTAAGGCAGCTCGGATTCGGTGGACTTCTCGATTTTGACGTGGCATCTGTTCCAGGAACCTTAGCATATTGGCTATTGGAGCATTTTGACCACCTACGTTGCAGTCTTATGCTGCCTAATGATGTTCAGTTAGTGGTTGACACGAAAGACGTTGAGCTTGTTTTTGGTTTCCCAAATGGGGGGCTTAAAATTGATCGATGTGACATAAACACCGGCATCAAATACCTGGAAACTATTCCACTCGAAGAGGAGGTTGATATTAATGCGATGCAGACGAAGGTGCTAGAAACTAAGTTGCTACAAGAAACCGGGGGAGGGGGGGTGCACTGTTTAAGAAGATATTCTTACTGCTGATGGAAACTGCACTCATTGAGACCTCACCTTGTGGCTATGTCAGACCTCGGATTGTTGACATTCTCGGTGATTTGCAGAAGGTAAAGAAGCATGATTGGTGCGGGTACTTGCTCAACAATATGTTGAGGACACGCGAGCTGTGGAAGAATAACAGGTCGAAAGTTTTCAGCGGGCCAATAGTCTTTCTAGTGGTATGTCCTATTATCGCAGTAATTTTGTCTACTATTTGATGTTTAATTGACATGGTCTTGTGTGTGAATATGAATCTGTTTTTTTCGTGTCTTTACCTTGAGCTTAGAACACTGTTTTTTTATTTATATGGGGTTTGTTGTTGACATTTTGTATATATATATATATATATATATTTATTTACTGCAGGCCTTCTACGTTGATCGAGTTGTACACCGTAGGAGAAGTGTGCAACGTGTCATTCCTAGGATAAAGAGTTGGACGGCTGAACTGTTAAAAGAGAGAGAGGAAGAGGAAATGAAAGAAGATGATTTCAGACTTGGACGAGTGGCATCACAATATGATGAGAATGAACTTGGTAGTGCAAAAATGTCAACAGGAATGGAGCATCCAACGGTTACTGAAGATGATGTTGAAGATAGAGATGGTTCGGAAGAATCTGTGTATATGAGGGGTGTTTGGGGGGCAGTCAAACACATTGGTGATGGTTTCAAGCTGCTGGCAAAGGAATTGAACCAAGCGCCTACAGAAATAAGGAAAATGGACAGCTTTAGAATAACATGTGACACCCTTAGGAGAGCATTTAGGCTGGACGACAAAGACGTAGACCCTGTTGAGTCAATGACGCAGACGCAAACTGCCCAATGTAGTTCAGCGGAAGACTGGTCAGCCTTGAAATCTTTATTGGACTCGGCTGATGAAATGGATATACTCGAAAATAAGGACGAATACCCAAGCTTCAGCCTTGGCTTTGATTCCAGCCAGGTTAAGTATATATTGTACAACTTTTGTTGTTGGAATAACACTTCCCAGGTTAAAAATATGTTGATATACTTAATGGAAGTGTGACTTTTTTTGTATATTGTAGGATGGTGACGCTTGTCACCGTGATTCAGAACGTCGACAGGAGGACAATCCAGCCAATGCTGAAGAGGTTTGATGGCGCACTTTTTTTTTTGGTTTAAATTGATTGCTTACTCAATCATCCTATCTTACTTTTCGTGAAGGATGATGTTTCGGAGTACGAGCTTAGGGAGCCAGCCGACCTATTTTTAAGTGGGGATGAAGTTGTGTCCCAAGAAGGGGAAAGAGAGTCTGCTGCAGAATTGGGAGGAGACGGTCTGGATTTTGTCACTGGTATTGACATTGAGAGAGAGCCAATGTCTGCTGCGAAAGTAGGGACAGTTGTGAATGAGGAGAATGCACTCGACGTGGCTATGGCGATAGCGCGTGATGTTGAGTCGGAGGTATTAGTTGGTGACATTTGGTATAAGTTGATTTTGGGTTTTATTGTTGACATTTGCAATCAGATGTTGATTCTGGGTAGGGTTGTTGACATTTGGCATAAGTTGTTGACATTGTATTCTTTTTTTAATGCAGCACGACGAAGCAGATGTAGCCCTTTGTTCTGCTGTGGAAGCAATATATGAGCTAGGTGATGCTGCTTTCGAGACACAAATTGTTACGGGGGGCGTTGACAAGGGTAAATTACCTGTACGTGGATATGTAGAGATTCATCATGAAGAGAGCACGTTTGCGGACATACAACCTGCTCCAGCAAAGAAACTCAGATTGCCTAAAGGTAGAAGAGGGGGATCGATGTCAACGCGCATCAGCCCTTTATGGACTAGAGAAGAGAGGGATTGTTATCAATTCCTAATTGCAACTCCCTACATGTGGACGTAAGCAAAAAATTGTATTATTATTGGGTTATTTTAACAAAAGTTGGTGACTTGAATATAACTTATGGTTGAAATCTAGGGATTATGTTGTCTACAATGATGATATGGTGGAACTTAATAAAAAAAAATTCAGCACGTTGAAGCCACATGAAGCTGTTGATGTTATAGTTGTTGATGCTTGGGCTGGGTATCTGAATCGCATGGAAGAGCAAAAATCAGTACAGAATCCCAGGAGATTGTTTGCCACAACATCTCCCACGGTAAGCGTACTATTAATATGATATAATTTGATTTAGTTTATGTCTACTGACATTGTGTAACTATTGCAGACATTCAACGTGGTTGAAAGGAGAACTAGTTGGGTAGATTCTGAAGCTGCAGATTCATTCTGTGAGGAGATGGATGGTCAATTCAACAGCGATGGAAACTTTGACTTCAGAGAATATGATTTGGTAATTGTTCTCTTGTTTAACTAAAAGTGACATCCTCGAAAATGAATATTGAAGCAAGTGTATTATATGTGCAGATTTTTTTCCCAGTCTTTGCAAATAGGCAGTACTATTTGGTGTGCTTTTCTTTTAAGACTGGGCTTGCGGACGTGCTAGACATTGTTGTGTCTGAGAACGGTATTCCAGATCTGACCAAATATGGGAGAGACTTGGGTCTACTTGTAAGTACACTATTGACACTATATTGAATGTTGGATGTGTTTGAACATGTTGTTTACATTGACATTTTGACATTTTGTGTGAGAATGATGTTGACATTTTACACTGACATCCCAACTTTCCAATGGATCAAGGCTGACATAAAAGACCTTACATTACCCCTGACCTTATTTTGCAGAGGAATTTTCTGGGTATTTATCCCAATTCGAAGGGACTGCACGCAATGTCTGAAGTAATAATCAATGAGCAAAGAACGCGCTTGCTAGACTTGCCCTGGAAGACAACCCAGACCACTAATGACTCGGCAGTATTCCTGATGAGACACATGGAGACCTACAAGGGTAACCCTGACAATTTAATGGCTATTGGTCTTCAAGGAGCTAGTGTGAGGATTCTGCAGATTTTGAGAGGTAGGTATTGCAAGAACATGCTCCTTGCACCGTTCAACATTGCCAAAGAAAGGTTCATGTCCCTCATGAGTAATTACATCAACGTGACTCCTAACTTCAGAACAGATTATGTGCGACAAGTGAATAGCATTTTGAACAAGGCTCCCAGCAACGAGCAACACAATCAGCCTGCTCGGAAGAGAAGCAAGTTGAAATGAGTTGATGTGATCTGTTTGTTAGCCGTTAATGGTAGTTTTTGGATATTGATATTGGGAACTTTTAGCTTGATTACCTGTTGTTTTGTTAAATGAATTATCAACATTAGGAATTTGTTTCAAGTTATGAAACTTGGTATTGGTATTCTCTCCATTGTGATTCATTGAATGGACTTCATTTTGAACATGTTTCATTATGACATGGTGTTGATTTGTTCAATTATCACAGTGTTGATATGCATGTCCATTCTTTGGTGATTGTGTGTTATGGAAAAAAAAAACCTTGATGGAAAAACTTCGGTGAAACAACATAATTAAACCCTGTTGACATTTGAGACCTGTTGTTTGGTATCAATGAATAATCTACATATCGAGTAACCTTGTTGACAGTCAGTAACGTTGTTGACATTTGCTGCTCTTGGTGGCATTGATTAACCTGGTCTAAGTTTGCTGAAATTTGCTGTTGGTGTCGTGTTTTTGCTGCTGTTGTTGACATTGCTTAACCTTGTTGACATTGAGTAACCTTGTTGACATTTGCTGCTGTTGTTGACATTGCTTAACCTTGTTGACATTGAGTAACCTTGTTGACATTTGCTAATGTTGTTGACATTGCTTACATTGGTTATAGAGAAAAATCCTTGTTCAGTAAAATTCATATAAACAACATAATTAAATAATATATTGACATTGGTTGCTTACAAAATTTTGAAAAAATCGACACAGCATCAAGTTGTTGACATGAGATGTATCTATGACTTTCTTCTACATTCTATCACAAATAAATCTTTCACTTTCAGCTGTTCTTTAAAACAGTATGGAATCTAAAAGTAAAAATCCTACATCTTGGACTTTCCTTTCTCCCTACCACAAGTCCTTGCATCGTGATGACCCACTTCTCCACACTTTGCACATCGCCTCTTAGGTTTGTTCTGTAGTATGATAGCCTTCTCTAATGCTGATTTGATTCTTCTTCCAGAACGGCTGCCGGAACCCTTTGTACTGACTACATTGGGAGGGTGCACGCTAACAACACTCGGTCGAGCTGACCCATACAGATTCTCAATCCTCTGTGCTTTATTCATCGAAGACACTAAAGGTACAGTATCCCCGAAGAGTTTTTCACTTAGTTCTTCCATTCCGTCGAATAACGCAACAATGTCATCTTCATTGCTCTGTGCTCGTTGGAATAAACGGAAGTATAACGAATGTAGCTTGGTTGCTACAACCCGTTTATGATCCATTTGTGAAACTACATACGGGCAATGTCAGTAAAAAATCACAATATGTTGACATTATATATGAACGAATCATGGAGAAATTAAACTGAATCATGTAGAATACAAACCTGTGTCTGACGATGCTTCGTCACTAGGATCACAGTGGACTGATTTCAACAAAGGCGTCTTCAACCACCTTGTACCAATATATGGTTCTGGTAATTCCTTCACGTCATGGTTCTTGAACAACCAAAAAATGTGGCAACATAATATTCCACGCCGCACAAACAACTTGCAATCACAATGGTACGATTCAGTGCCAACTTCGTGACGGACAACACCTTTGTTTCGATGGCTGTCCGTTATTGTGTATATCTCAGTATTGTCCTCCATCTCAAAGTGAGTCATTCTGCAACGTCGATGCGCCTCGACGATCTCATCTTGAACTTGCTGAAAGATGCGATCTGTATACATAGCCGCTGCGTGTTTCTCAAATAAGAGCTCCGTTGACATGATGGGGACTTTTGTAGCATCAGAGAAATCGAGTCTTTCTGATATGTTACGTTGAGCATCCAACGCGCTGTTGTAGTGCATCACAAAGTCAGCAAGAATAAAGTGTGGTTTTGTGTACCTTTTGAAAAAACTGTTCTCGGACTCAGAGAATGATGTTGTCTTTAACAACGACCCCATTGGGAAATCCCTAAAATATGCTGGAATCCAATACTCTCGTTGTGTGAACATAGTTGTGAACCAAGATTCGTTTTGTAAACCATATTGGTCCATAATGGTCAGCCAAGTTTCTTCAAATTCCTCTGGCTCCAACAATTCAGACCATATACAAGAGTCTAAATCCTTCTTCAACTCTTCGTTGACAAGTACACTTTTGGGAACCTTTTCAGGAAGCTTCATCATAATGTGCCACATGCACCAACGATGCCTAGTACTAGTTAGCACACGTTCTATGGCAAGTTTCATCCCCCAATCTTGGTCAGTTATTATCAACTTAGGCGCGAAACCCATACATTCTACAAACTCACTGAGCAACCAAGAGAATGAGTCAGCTCCCTCATTTGACAAGAAACCGGCACCAAACGTAACAGGGCATCCGTGGTTGTCTTTTCCAGTGAATGGCCCAAACACCATGCAATACCTATTCAACGAGCATAGCAAGCAATGAGCGCGCGGAAAATGTCAACAAGAGCTCAACATAACACCTGAATTGTGAGCATAATAAAAAAATATAAAAAATGTCAGACACTATCTACACGTGAGATTACATGTTTGTTGAGTACGTAGTATCAAAGGATACAATGTCACCGAACATCTTGTAGTTCTTTCGCGACACAGCGTCACACCAAAAAAGACTAAGTAACTTTCCATCACTACTTTGCTGGAATTTGTAATGAAAACCGTCACTGGTGTTCTTCATCTCCTCCATTTGATTTAAAATCATTTGGACATCAGCGCCGTTCATCTCTTGCAATATGTCGCGCTTGCCGTTCCGTAGATCAGTAACGGTACAACCCACAGCATCATAACCACCCAAGAACTCCTTCAATAAATTGAAAGTCTTTGTAGGTCCAATGTTGGCCTTTGTGCAGTCCTGCAGGAATTTATAATGGATATCCCCAAGGTTACGGTTGGATTTCATGTATCGGACATGCTTTGTATCGACCATATCATGATTGTGTTGGTCTACAAAGTTGCTTACAGCATATCGGGCACTGCCGGAATCGGTTATATACTTCAACGTAAGTTTGGCATTACAATGACATCTGCTAGAACGGCGTCTACGTTTGGTAGAACTACCCTCTTCGTCGACATCCCACTTTTCACCTTGCCTGCTGCACACGATGGTCTGCCAGGTTTTGATACCATTTGCGTATTTGTGTCCAAATCTTCGAGTATCAAAACGGCAGTCGTTGGCATATGCTTCATAAAAGGAAATTCCTTCGTCTAATGTTTCAAACACCTGACCAACGTACGGTTTCAGCTCGGGTCTGCAATCTGGAATAACTGCAGCTGTACACACAACAGAGAATCGTCATCGAAGCATGTCATCACCAAATGTCAGCTGCCGAATGTTCAGAATATCATCGCAAACTATAACAGATAAAGCACATTGCTGGCAGATTATGTACAGAGCATCAAAACAAGCATAAAAAATTAGATAATACTGAACAAAATCTACATTTATAAAACAGATTCATCAAACATTTCGAAATATAACCTAATGCTCATGTCTTCTACTCTACCTATACTGAAACACAGAATGTCATCGAAGAATGTCATCACGGAATGTCAACGGCCGAAATGAGAATATCATCATAAACAACATTGCTGGCAGATTAATTACAGATAACATTTCGAAATATAACCTAATGCTCATGTCTTCTACTCTACCTATACTGAAACACAGAATGTCATTGAAAAATGTCATCACGGAATGTCAGCGGCCGAAATGAGAATATCATCATAAACAACATTTCTGGCAGATTAATTACAGAGCATCAGAACAAGCATAAAAAACAAGATATTATTGAACAAATTCTACATTTCGAAAACAGATTCATCTACCATTTCGAAATATAACCTTATGCTCATGTCTTCAACTCTACCTACTCCAAAATACGGAATGTCACCGAAGAATGTCATGACGGAATTTCAGCTGCCGAATTGGCAGAATATCATTGCAAACTATATCAGATAAAACACATTGCTGGCAGTACAGAGCTTCAGAACAAGCATAATAAATTAGATATTATTGAACAAAATCTACATTTCGAACACAGATTCATCAACCATTTTGAAATATAACCTAATGTTCATGTTTTCAACTCTACCTACTATGTCTTCTCCGGTCAAGCACATCAACTTCTACACTAGATATTCAACAATTTTTTCACCAAAAAAACGACAGCAGCAAACTTATCACAGTGACATCAACCATTTCGAACTATAACCTACTACTCAACCTCATCCATCAACACACATAAAAACATCGAACATAATCGTCATGGGTTTCAACATTATGTTACACCTATTATTCTAATTAGTAAGAAAAAAACCTTGAGCTTCGTAATCCATTTCCATTTCAACACAAATGTGTACGTTGACCTTACGCCGGAGAAGAACGCCGGAGAAGATTTGGGATATGAATTTCAACAGGAGATTGAACTTGATATCGCAATGTTGAATAATTAAGATATGTTATTTTTTATGGCTGAATGAGTAATGTAAACTCTTTTCAAAAAATGATATTTACGTCAACTGGAGAGTGGAGATAAATTAGGGCCTCATTATTGACTAATCACGCCTAAAATCGGTTACAAACAATTCTGGAAATGATTATACCAGATTGGAGTGAAATGAGGATGTATGTAACTGAAAAAAAAAGGATTTCCATATACACCCCCGCTGACATAAATTGTACTACTCGGTGACATTGACTTTGTAACCTCCTAACAACCGTAGATTAGTTACAATGATGGTGTATGATTAAAGTTTGTAGTTTGTATTATAAATAGGGAGTTTGTATTTGATCACACCTCTATATATATATATATATATATATATATTTCATCTATCAAAAGAAGCCCCTAAGTATAGAAATACAGACCATATACCCACCGTTAGATTTGAAGATGATCTGGATATGAATGGCCACGATCTGGATTGGTCAATGTTTTCTGTGGGTCAGAATAGGAGCGATCTGTGTATGTAAGGGTAATTTAGGGATTGAAAATATAATGAACCGCCCTTCCGTTTTTTAAGAGCGGATTAATTGGGATCATTACTCCACACACTATTAAGTTGATTCTTTGGTTCCCACACCACTCTCTCTCACCAAAAATACATCACTAAATCAACAAACCCTACAGACTAGAATCAAAATCCCCCAAATCGTCTCTGCGTCAAAATCACCCAAACCCTACTAAACTCAAACTATATTTTTGGCGACGAAGGAATCGTCTGGGCATCAAAATCGACTTTAAACCCATACTTGGCAAGCACGATTTGTAGAGCGTCTTCTTCAACCATGGTGGACAAAAGATCTTCTGAAACCGCGACACATGATGGAAAAGGTTTGTAAGTTTTTTTTTTTTACAATTTGACCGAAACTCAACTCAAATCTGACCCATAATTCAATTCCATTGGTTTGCTGTAACCTAGTCCATGAACGAAATATTGGGAAGAAGAAGGCACCGGTAAAACCTAAAGATCAGAAAGGTATGTCGACTACATTATCTGGGTTATTATTTGAAGGAATGAAATTTTAGTTCTTTTTTGTGCACTCTGTTTTTTGTTTGTGTGTTTTTTCATAATCTGCTTTGTTTGTGTAAATGTTAAACATTAAATTATTGATGCTTCATGTACAACATCACAAAAGAAATCTCTGCAAAAAGTGAAAAAGGGGTAGCAAATGCAAGAGATGTTACTAATTCTGGAAAAGGCCAGACAAAATAAATCATGACTTGATTTGATTGTGATTGTATCTCAACTACACAATTGTTGTTTATTGAAGAGTATTAACCTCGTCTTGATGCAGCGAATTTGGAGGCAAAAGTGGGCAAAGATAATTGATAGTAACGTTATGTCATACTAATACGATTCTGAAATCGACGAGGAGGGTGATCCAAAAGCCTACTTCAACAGTGGTCGACACTCGAGCTTCTGGATCGGCGAGGCCTGACGGAAAAGGTTAGTATGATTTCGTACAACGATTGACTTAAAATTGACAAAATTTGGCAAAATTTTCACTTCAATTGGTTGGATGTCACGTAGTGTATCAGAGAACGACGTGAAGAAGAAGATACCGCCGATTCCAAAAGCACCGAAAGGATGTTTAGAATACCACTATTTTAATGAAACGATGTTTAGAGCTTGTAATTCTCTTTTTTAAATCATGTTTATATGTCGGCTGGATGTCATTGTTACTATATATTATTTCATCTGTAAGATGAGATAAACTTCCATTACAATGACCTTGGAATGCTTTCCTCTTGTTTCTTTGTAGATGATAGCCCATGTGATGAGCATTACTCGATACATTGGGTCATAGTAAATTAATATTTGTGTCATAGCATTGTTAAGTTAATTTGTGTCATAATATACCAACATTCGAGGCATGGCATAAAACTACCGAGTACCAGAATGTCTCATACATATCAAACAAACTGAATATTAGTGTGACCGAAGAATATTCTCATGTTTTGAACATATTAAAAAACCAAATACACGATTGTTCTCATGTTTTAAACATATTAAAAAAATCAAATATTAGTACGGGAGAAGAATACACAAACAATAACCAAAAACATCATCTATGTTTTTGGGTCATACTAAACGAATATTTGAGTCATGGAAACATATGGGTAAATTGAGTCATAATAATCGAATATTCGAGACATGACATAAAACTACTGAGTACAAGAATACTGTTATAATGCCCAAAACATCATCTATTCTTTTGGGTCATACTAGATGAATATTTGGGTGATGGAAACTTAGGGGTAAATTGAGTCATAATAATCCCATATTCGAGTCATGACAAAAAACTACTGAGTACCAGAATGCATAATACAAATCTGAACGAACTGAGTAATTTCAAACAACGTGACATTGCAAATAAAATGGACTAAAAAAAAACTTAAAACTGTCGTTACTTCAAAAACAAAATAGTACATGGTATCAAACTTCATAATTTCTTCAATTAGTTTCTTCTTTTGGGCTGTAGACGTTATTAAGCCGTCGACGAAATTCTGTTGTCTTGCTTCACGAACTATAGATGTCACCTCATGAATTTGATCAATATCAACACATACAGCCTGGTACAAACCCAAAATCTCTCCCAACAAAATTGTTTGTGCCTTCTTCTTCTCAGCAACATAAACATGCGTTGCTACATCTTGGCATTGAACAACATGAACAACCTTAACTAGAGGAGATTTCAAACTCAATGGCGTTGTCCAATGTTGGGAAGCTATGACCAACAAATGGTTTAAGCTCTACAGGGCATTATGGTGTATTTAAATCTGTAATAATTCATAATTAGAACACTCCTAAAAACTAACGATAAAGTAAAGACAAGTTTCCATCTACTGGATTTAGAATGATAATAGGTCATAATAAAGACAAATCGCGGCATACAACACGTACAAACTATCTTCCATGAAAATCGGTCATACTAAAAACAAATCGAAGCATAGCAGAAAAATCGATCAGATAATATAGGTGAAAAGATTCATAAAACAGAAGACAGTGACAGTCAACAATACAAAAATATGAATCAGAGCATAACAAACAAATGAAAATAAAAAACATAACCATAACATGTATTCTTAAGAACGGAGTATGATTGATTATCTACATGCGAAGTAGAATGTGTATCGGATGCCATATTAGTAGGTTACGATTATGACCGCCGGCTGAAATGAAAAATCATATGAGAAACGATGGTATGGAGTATTAACTTCCAGTATATATGGGATCTGCCAACGACGATGGTATAGAATTGAAAATGGAACAGATTGATCTAGAACACGACACAACGACGAAATCTGGACACTAATTGCACAAGAATAATAAATCTTCTTGGAGTTAAGATTAATGGAAGATGAATGGAAGATCGTCTGATGAATATGGAAGATATGAAAGAGTAGAAGTTATGGAATGATAATTCATCACTCACGCATGTGAGAGGCAAAATTATAGGAATTGCATAACAGACGTTTAGATGATATGACATAAATAACCTTAGAGGATTATTAGACATTAGAATAATAATATTTAAGACATTAATATAGCCATTGGATCGTATAATCTTAAGATGATCTGAACTAATCCTAAGGACCAGATTAGGCCTTGATTTCTTTATTTAAACTAATTCTTGTTTTGATCAAAATCATATATATAATATATATATATATATATATATATATAGGGATGTACTAAGATGACAACCCTCTTTATTGTAACACCATACCACCATTTTAGGCCATTGGATCTGAAAATCGTGTGCTTGTCATGCTGCTACGTGTAAAAACACGGATGGGTAAAATAGGAAATTTCTAATTTTACGTTACCAGATTGCAGTGCTGTTCATTGAATATTGCAGTTTTACCACAACAATATTGCAGTTTACCACGACTGCAATATCTAATGCAGTAGACTGCAATATCTAATACAGTAGACTGCAAACTCGTGTTTTTTCACGAAACTTAATCCTAGCCGTCCATAGATGAGATCTAACGGACTATATTGGTGGTATGGTGTTATCCTATCTATGGTGGCACCATAGTGCACCCCTATATATACATATATATATATATATACATATATATATATATATATATATATATATATATATATATATATATATATATATATATATTACTCCATCCTCCATCCGTCCATAAAAATAGACCATTTAGTCTTAACATGTGTTTTAATGTGTAATTGATAAAATAAGAGAGAATGAGAAGAAAGTACTGGAGTTGAAAATTGAAATTATGTAATGGATGATGTGGCCCATAAATAATAAAGTACTCTTCTATTTTTATATAGAAATAGATTCTTTGAAGAAGAACTCCAGAAGACAAGACATACTGCGTAGAAAGGTGAAAATAGATTCGTATTCACATACATGAGAATTATATAAGAAAAAAAATATCCAAAAAAGGATGTCATACATGGATATGGATGTATTTGTATGGGAAGTGAAGGAGCAAGTAGTATATATAAACATATGACCCCCTTCATAAATAAAAATTGTCATCATTTCATTATTACTCCTACCATGCCAATGTTAATAATTCTCCAGCCCAATTTCATGAAATTGTGTCCAAGAAACAAACTCCATTCCCCCTACTAATATTACTCCCCATCCAAATCTATTTCCTAAGTTGGATTTTGTTCTCTCCACAGCCCCTCGAGCCGTGGACAAGATGTGACAGCGGCCTCGTCTACGTATGTGACCTTCCGCCCGCCTTCAACAGTGAGCTCCTCCTCAACTGCCACGATTTAGGCCCATGGAAGAACTCACATCCATAACTATGTCGTGGTACTGGATCGACATTTTCACGGGCAATGTCATGTACCATGCAAGAATGTTGAAGCACAAATGCAGGACCATGGAGCCCGGATCCGCTACGGCCTTCTTGAAAATAGGTCCAACATGAGAATCAAGCCTTTCTTGAAAAATCAAACCACGCGTTAATATACACAACAATACCACATGGGAATAAGAATTGATGTGTTCGGTGCTATGGAGATTGAAGTGTGTTGTAATTATAGTTTGATTAAATTATATTTAAAGTTACTTATATTATACTATAATTTTAAATCATTTGATGTATTTTTAATTTAACCACGTTTTAGTATGAACATTTAATTGATTTGTTTTTTGAAGTTCTATATGTAGTGTGTCTGTGTGTCCCGTGTGTATATTACTCCCTCCGTCCCGGATAATTCGTCTCAGTTTTTCATTTCGGTCCGTCCCACATAATTTTACCATTTTTGGTAGTGTACCCCATATTCCACTAACTCATTCATACTCACATTTTATTATAAAACTAATATATAAAGGTAGGACCCACATTCCACTAATTTTTTCAACCCACTTTTCATTACAATTCTTACAACCCGTGTCCGGTCAAAATGACTCGAATTATCCGGGACGGAGGGAGTATATGTATGCTCTGAGGTGTGGGTATGTGTGTAACAGTGTAAGTGTTTTATTGTTACGTGTGCAAGTGTAATATGTATGCAGTGTGCGTAGTGTTTATGGAGAGATATTAAATTATTACTATGTGAACTTTTAAATATTTATTTTTACTATAAAATTGTATTCAACATCTTCTTAAACTGTAGTTTCACTTATTGAGAAAAACAAATGACTATATTTTTTGTTTTCATTTAATAATTAAGGTCATGTCTTATAAATTAGAAGCATCTTAAGTAAAATAATGTCTAAAGCCAGTTCTTTATTCTTATATTTTTGGTAGTTCATTTATGAACCATGATCCTCAAGGTTATTTATAATTTATTAAGTTCACCACAAACGGAGGAGTATGAGAAGACAATCAAAATCAGGTTCCCTGCTTGCTCTGCCGCTGCAAACACATTAATAGGAGCATTGCAATCTGGATGTTCAAGCTATGATAATCACTCCTTCTCTTAACCTATAAACTCACCAATTAATTCACATGTTCAGAGCTTCGAGCAACTAGCCCGGCAGTAGGTTCTTCTACAGCTGCACAAGGTTTTCTACGACTATCCTGAGGTAATGTATAGACCTCACAATCTGCGGAGGATTTGACAAAGAGTTTATATGCTATATTAGTGGAAACACTATGTAATTGGTGATCGTGAATGCCAGCCCTGATTTCGAGTTGCTTTGGAACATCGTCAAGTGTTTCCTCAACCCTCGTACAGTGTCCAAGATTCAGATATGTCGCCAACTGCTTGGCTAAATTCTATAAATGGTGTATTCTGCAAAAATCGTTCCACCAATAGGTAGGTTTTTTTTTTTATTTCTGTAAATGGGTGTTGCGCATTCTTAGAATGCGCAACTAAGCTAAATCGGCGGTCAACGAAATACGCATTCTTAGAATGCATTTCTAACTTGAATTAAATTGGGCAAACCAGAACAGAACGCAACGCACAACAGACACCGCCTTCTTCGATTCTGCTGTTTCTTCGCCGCCGCCGCCGCTCCTCCCGTCGACCTGCCGCCGCCGCCGCCGCTCCCGTCGACCGCCGCCGCCGCTCTCCCCCCCCCGGTATGTACCTCTGCCTCTATCCTTGTTTCCCCTTTGCTTAGGGTTTGTGCAATCTTTTGTAATTGGTTTTTTTTTGGAAGAATTGAAACAAGAATGTGTGCATTGTGAGATTAAGTTTGTAATTGTCTTTATTGTGCATTGTTAGTTGATGATGAAGCTTCGTTTTTAGTATATTTGAATTGATTCTTTAATTGAGATTTGAATAGCAAATAGAACAAGCTAGTTCACTTCATACATGAAATTAATGGTGGAATTGGAAAGAGTAAAAAAAACAATCCTTGGGTTTCATTGTTTGAGTTAGGAGGAAAAATTCCATGGATTAAAATTGTATGTATTAAAATTTTGTGTTGGTTTTTTAAGCTAAACAAATATGTTATTGAGTAGTGAGTAGTATGTATTTGTGCATGTTCAATTTTTTTAGCAATGACATCATCATCAACTGGACCGTCCCCTTTGTATTGTGGTCCCGAAGACCCGAACGTACTTTACTTGCATCCGCATCATATAACTGAAAGTATAATCTTTGGGAATGATACCGACACCTTTCAACCACGCAAATTGGATAATAACATTTTTCAAGCTCCAATGCATGACCGAGTGTTGGGGCATATAGAGCGGATGGGTTTTGGTGGCGTGTACCGTTGTGGAAAGCCAAAAATGTTGGACGCTTCACTTATTGGGGCATTAATTAAGAGGTGGCGTCCCGAGACACACACGTTTCACCTTCCAATTGGTGAAGCTACAGTGATCCTTCAAGATGTCGAGATGCTTTGGGGTTTAAGGGTTGATGGTGAACCAGTTATCCTTACACAAGTGAACCACACGAGATAGTACTGGGTGGATACGTGTTTGTCGCTTTTAGGTATAGAACCTAGTCAAGCTGAATTGAACTTGGGGGGATTTAATGCCACTACACTGAAGGATGTTGTTAGACACCGTCTTGACGACGATCTACCCGAGTATTATTACATGCAGCATGCACGTATATTTGTGCTACTCCTACTAGGTTGTTTGATCCTCCCAGACACTTCGGGGAGAAAAATTCCCTTCCACCACATTCTATTACTAGATGACGAGAATCAGTGTTCACAACTTAGTTGGGGTGCAGCAGCGCTTGCCACTTTATATCACTACCTTTGTGAAGCTTCGTGTCAAAAGCAGAAAAATATCGGTGGCCCATTGGCCCTTCTACAGATGTGGGCTTGGGAGAGGATACCCAATATTCGACCCGAAAATAAGATATTCGGTAGAGTACGAAAATAAGATAACCCTGGATGCTCATACTCCTGCTCACTTGGCGGGACTACTGGGACGTACCTACGAGGCACATTCAATGTCTCATTGTCGGATGCATCTTCGTTTGCTTCTGATTCTTCACTCAATTCAGGTGGGGTTGTTGATTTTTCTGACACAAGGTCTTCAGATTCAGAATCGTCACTAACTTCATTATGGGGAGATAGTCCCCCATCCCCAAAACGAGACCCACCCTCCCCAAAGCCAGGCTCATCATCCCCAAAACCATGCCCATCATCCCCAACATTAGCCGGATCGTGACTAACGTCATTATGTCTAGATGGCCCATCATCATATTGTACTCTATCTTGAACTTGTCGTTGTCCCCTTCTAGATTGATAGACAACGACCGGATGTGGAGTACGTTGTTGTGCTAAATTAGCTTGGTAGTCAACAAATAACTCAATTTGACCTGATTGAATAGCTGTTGCAAACATATCCCTCATATATGCATCGCAAAGTCGAACGCCCACAAAGTGATATCCATTACCCACTTGAATTGCACGTTTCCATGTCAAACTAATCATATACCCACTCACATTGATTCCAATGCAATCACATATTCTGCTAACCAACTCGAACAAACTCATCTAAGACAAGATATGCATTTGCCACGGGTGGCTCATAAGACAAACCAATTCCTCCAATTTGTACTATTCTTCCATCCCAATATAAAAGGACACAAATAGATTCTGTGTCCATAATCCTGAAATACATACACAACTTTATCTCAAAATTTAAATAATTAAAAATAAACTATATACCAAATCTTACAAATTAACAATTCAAAAGACACTACTTACCAAATCTTAGTATTTAATAACACACATTGAACATACAATTTATACCAACAATGCGTATTTTTTTTTTTTAGCCACAAACCCTAGAATCACAATTTTCACCATAAACTATGGATATAATGCTAAATTAAGAAGAAAGCACGTAACTTACCTTGAGGGAGAAACAATTAGATGAATTTGGGTGATTTATGCAAGAATCGGACGAAAATGTGGCATTCTTGGAAGGGATTCGCGGGCAAGGAGGCTGGAGTTCGCGCAGAGGGCAGAATGCTTCTGCCCGATTCTGTTCTGGTTTGCCCAATTTAATTCAAGTTAGAAACGCATTCTAAGAATGCGTAATTAGAATACGCATTCTAAGAATGCGTATTTCGTTTTAATTCTGACTTTTCTGGTTGACCGCCGATTTAGCTTAGTTGCGCATTCTTAGAATGCGCAACACCCATTTACAGAAATAAAAAAAAAACCTACCTATTGGTGGAACGATTTTTGCAGAATACACCATTTATAGAATTTAGCCCCAACTGCTGCATCAGCCGCTTGGACCCCTCTCTAGCTTATAAGTGAAAATGGCATTTTTGTCGTGCTTGGTTTATCAAAGGTAAATGTAGCTGTCTACCTATGCGTGCTTGTGTTGTACTTGCACTAGCCCCGTTTTGATGATTTTGTTGTGCATATTTGGAGCTTGTTCCAGCTAGCTGACCTATTTCATTGGGGGTAGCTGTTGCTGTAGGAGTGAAGGAGGGAGATTCAACTCAGAGAGAGCCCCTTGGACAAAAACATCTTTGGCTTAAATTGGAGAATGATTTATAAGGTATGGTTGGCTGGATTATGGCTTTGATGCTATATAAATTGGAAATATAGATACCAATATAATAATATCCATTGAATCCAAGAAGTCATTTGTTGATCCTCAAAAGTACATTAACCTTAGGATAAACACATTTAGAATTTACATTATACTCATTTTGATGTGGCTGTGATGATGTCCTTATATAAGCCATACCTCTTTCAACTTGATTCTCTGGTTTTTGGCTTTTTTTTTTTTTTTTTTACTAATTAAAGCTTATTCCCTATACATAATGATACCCACGACCAAAAGATTAAGAATTTTTTTTGTCAAACTTCATTTTTATATGGTGTGCACCTAACTGCTAATCCAATTAAGAAATAAGAATAGCTCTATAAACAGATCATTTACAATACCTCAATCATCCATACCAATGTTAGAAAATCTCCATCTCAAGTTCTGTTCAAGAAACAAATGCAATTCCCTCCTACTAATATCACTCCTCATCCAAATATATTACCTAAGTTCCATTCTCTACTCTCGACAATCCCTCGAGCCGTCAAGATGCGACGCTGGCCTCATCTACGTCTACGACCTCCCTCCCGCCTTCAACAACGACCTGCTCCTCAACTGCCACGATATAGGCCCATGGAAGACCTCGCGCTGCAACCACCATCCACACCGTGCCGGAAAGCCTCGCTCCGTCGTGGTATTGGACTGATATGTTCTCCGGGGACGTCATGTTCCACGCAAGAATCTTGAAGCACAACTGCAGGACCACGGAGCCTGAATCCGCTACAGCGTTCTACATACCGTTCTACGCTGGCCTCGCAGTGGGCAAGACTTTTTTCCCTAGTGACACTGCTAGAAATCGTGATCGCCAATGCGAGGATATGCTGACGTGGCTCCGTGATCAGCCTCCAACGGCTCGGATCACTTCATCCACCTTGGGAGGACGACGTGGGACTTCCGACGGTGGAGAGACGACCATTGGGGGTCCAGCTTCCTCTACATGCCGGCGATGAAACAGATCATGCGGCTGACGATAGAGAGGGAGGCGCGGGACCATCAAGACATCGGTGTTCCTTACCCCAAGTCAAAATTGGAGGTTGCCCAATGGCTAGATTTCGTGACATATCGTAATAGGACGAGTTTGTTCACATTTGTGGGAGCCAAGCGCGATACCAAGGGCGATTTCAGATCCTTATTGTTGAGCTATTGCTACAACGAGACGGGATCGTGGACTGCTCGGGATCCCGGTGCTACGACGGGACGCCCGAGATCCAAGAGGCGTTCTTGAACTCGGAGTTTTGTCTGCAGCCTAAGGGGGATTCGTACACTAGAAAATCAACATTCGATTGGATGCTGGCCGGTTCAATTCCGGTTTTCTTTCAGAGGGAAAGTATTGAGCATCAATATGACTGGTTCTTGGGTGACGAACCGGACCGGTTTTCGGTGTTTATAGATGAGAAGGATGTTAGGAATGGTGTGTTGATTAGGAAAGTGTTGGAAGGGTATAGTAGCGAAGAAGTGAGAAGGATGAGATAGAAGGTTATTAGTTTGATACCAAATTTTATTTATGGTGATGGGAATGGGATTGGTAAAGATGCCTTTGATATTTCTATTGATGGAGTGCTTAACAGAGTCAAAAGAGGTCCAGCCTGAGTCTGAAGCATTTCATGAATAAGTATAAGGATTAATTTTATAAATGGCTCCTTAGGGGAGGATCAATTGCTAACTCATCATTTAATTGGTAACTTCAACTAATTTAAGGTCATATGATTTTAGAAAACGTGTGGTCTATAATTTGCTACGTGTAATTTTTCATTTTTATTAATAAAATAAAAAAAGATAATTTTTTTTAGGTTTTGGATGAAAATGTCAATATAGTGTTTTGAAAATATCAACACAATGCTTTGAAAATATCAACACAATACTTTGACAATGCTAACCCATTGCTTATATTGACATTCTACATGTATTATATTGACATATTTTATATAGTATGTTGACATTTCTGCTGTACGAAAAAATTAAAAATTTTTGAATTTTTTTTCAAATGTTGACGTCGGAACATATGCATGTAGGACATCGTTGCAATCCTTATGAAATTATCTTTAATTTGATATATGTTATATGAATTTAAAGTTTTGAGATTTCTTTTAAAAGTTAGTTATAACTAAACATGTAGTTAATTAACATTAATACTCCTATTGATATTTTTTGGAATTAATCATATGGCCTTATTGACGTTTTTCGTTGATCGTATTGACATTTAGAGATTAATGATCTAAGCCCTTAATTTAAATATCTAATAGCTATTATTTAGTTGTTGTTAGCAATTAAGTTATGAGTTAGTAATATAACACTCCCCTGGTTTCTTATCTAGAGTATTTGTGTTAAATTAAGTAGTACTAAAATTTTATTTGTTTCAAAATAAGTATCTAATTTATTTTGTTTTAACTGTTTAGTTGTTTTATTCCACAATAATTCATTTATGGAATTAACCTTATCTTATACTCCCATAGTAACAAGTAAAATATCACTTATTTATCGTTTTCGTATTTGGAAATAAAATAATATTATTAAATATTAACCAAAATCAGTTTCATACTTTATTACTCCAGTATATTTTAGTTAATAGAGTGGAATTTGCCGTTCACATGTGTACTTATACAAGGGAAATTGTTGAAAATAATTACTCCATAAAAAAAAATGGTTTCGTCTTGCAACTTTCGATATCAATTGAAAATTTATGAAATTTGAATTTGTTCGTAATTATTCTAAGACTGAATTTTTGGTGAAACGGAGTATAATATGATAACCGGAAAATCATATATGGATACAATTCTTGATTTAATTTAATTAATTTTAATCTATATAGGATATAGCAATTAAAGTGTCACCTACTATGTTCTTTATGAATAAACTATTTACATATAATTCTTTTTTCCATGTAAATTTTGTCCATTAGAGCATCCACAATAGCAATAGGCCAGCCACAAACTCCTCCTGCCACATTATTAGCACTAAAATTTCTCCTGCCACATCATCAGGACAAACAACTGGACAAGCAATAAGCTAGCCACATCATCAGAACTATAAAAAAAACAACTAAATTTGCGGAATTAAACACAAAATACAGAATTAAATTTACGACACATATACGGAAAAATTCGTTAATATTATTTAAATAAAAAAAAAGTATATTAACTAAAATTAAAAAAAGTTTACATAATAAAAAAAATCAAGTCTTCCACACACGAGTCCCCGCCCCACTCTACTCCTCGTCGTTGTCGCTGCCACCCGGGACCCCGGCATCTGAGCCCGCGTCTGATCCTCCCAACTGTGCCGCGGCGGTATCCAAATCGACCCGCATACTCTCGAGCATTGAGTGAAGAAACCTCTTCTCCACGAGGTCAGTTGCCTCCCTCCATTCAGCTAAGATCTTGTGCATCTGTTTACGCGTTTGTTGACGCGCGTAAAAGGCGAGCTCGGCTGTCAACTTGCCAGCAGGGGGGATGCCGATTGGACCTCCTGGGACCCCTGGGCGACTCCCCTCGCTGCCCGTTGCGCCCTCCTCTGACCAATCGGGCGAGTGCGGCGAGCGAAGGATGGTGGGGAAAGGAACTCCTGAACATCCTGGGGGAGGTCGTGGGAACCTCCGCTGCTGTCGCTGTAATCACCGGCATAGTTCAGCCGCTGCTTCTTCGGCCATCCAGCATCGACACCCGCCCGAAACTTCTCGGAATCCATCAGCACCAGATAGCAGTTCCAGTAGGTGAATTCCTTATACAGCCCCGACACGGGAAGGCTTTCTCCGCTATCCTCCTGCAATCCTCGTCAGTCTGGCCACTGGTTTTCATGCGGAGGGCGTTGGTGTACAAGCTCGCAAATTGGGAGACCGCAGCCCTGATTCGCTCCCACCCCTTCTGGCACTCCTCCCCGGTGTATGCCTTCCCATGCGGGCAATTCCTCTTGTAGGCTGCTGCAATTTTAGCCCACATGTTGACGATCCTCTGATTGTTCGAATTGAGGGGATCATCGCAAACAGAGATCCAAGCCTTTGACAGCGCGACGTTCTCATTATCCGTCCACTTCCTCCGTACACTGTCGTCATCAGCCGGCTGCGACGACTCGCCTACTACCTTTTTGCCCTTCTTCTTCTTCGGTGCGCCCCGACCCTGCCCCCGCCCCTGACCGACTCCCACTATATCCTTGGGAGTGACATCGTATCGATCGACTTGTTCCAACAACTCCTCTAAGGAGAAAGTCTCATCTCCAGTGAATTGAGTCTCCACTGGGGTCGATGCGTGGGAAGATGCAGTCAAAAAATCAAGAGTGGGGCGATAGACATTGTACCCCCCACCCCCCCGTCGTCCCCTGCATCACGGGCTGCACCCCCCGCCCACCACCCCGGCATCATCTGCATCCCGGCTCCCCAACCGGGCATCATCTGCATACCGGGTTGCATGCCCGGTATCCTTTGTGGCATCATCTGCTGCCAAGGGTACATGCTGTAGTACCCGCCGCCCATCGGCCCCCATCCCGCTCCCGCGGGTACCGTGGGGGTTTGAGTCCCGCTCGTCGCTGGAGTAGACTTGTTGTTGTTATCCATTCTGCGTTGTTGCTCTTGTACAGAAATTAAGAGAGAGAGAAAACTCGTTAAAACAGGTGGTGTGAATGAAAATAACGTGAAAATCGCGTATATATAGTGTTTCGAAAATTTAATTAAAAAAAAAAAGCGTTGGCCGATCGCCAGCCTACAACGGCGGCGAGCGGATCGGCGAGCGCAGCGCTCGCCGAAATTCTCGTCGATTCCACGCTCGCCGATTGCAATGGTTCGGCGAGCGAACCGGCCTGCGCCGAGAATTGGCTAGCCGGTCGCTCGCCGACCACAGTGGATGCTCTTAAGTTTTTGCGTACTAACTTCATTAATTCTATTTCTTTCAATGGAATAGAACACCAAACATTAATAAAATAAATTTAATTCCAAAAAATTGGATTAGTGTACTCCTGATTTATTAAAAAGCAACCCACGTCTTTAAAAGTTAAAAGCAAAAGCATGTAAAATAACAAAACATAATTAAACCCTAAGATAAAACCTGATTTAATGGTTCGCGCCAAACATAAGATATGAAAGGTAAAAGACAGAAGAATTATTTGATACACATTTAAAATGTCAAATCGACTGGCTTAATTCAATTTAAAATATAATTAATGATAACGTGATGAGATTATAAAGAGAAGAACGATGGTAAGAATAAATACGATGACGTTTCGTCAGTATAGTATCCTTCACAGATAATGATAATTGAAATTTAAATTATGGATTCCAGTTCCGTGGGCAAAAATGATGAAGACGACCAGACAGGTTCCAGTCGAAAATTGTTAGAGCATCTCCAATGGTCGGCGAGCGACCGGCTAGTCGATTCCCGGCGCTGGCCGGTCCGCTCGCCGAACCATTGTAAGCGGCAAGCGTGGAATCGGCTAGAGAATCGGTGAGCGCTCGCCGATCCGCTCGCCGCCATTGTAGGCTGGCGATCGGCCAACGCATTTTTTATTTATTTTTATTTAATATCCGAAACACTATATATACGCGATTTGAACATCATTTTCATTTACACCGCTTGTTTTAACGAGCTTTCTAATCTTAATTTCTGTACAATAGCAATAACGCGAAATGGAGAACAACAACGACTCTCCTCCAGTGACGAGCGAGTCTCAAACTCCTACGGTACCCGTGGGAGGTGGATGGTGACCGATGGGTGGGTACTACAATATGTACCAATGGCAGCAGATGATGGCCGCGATGACAGCCGGGGGTAGTGGGATGCTGGGCGGGCAGGGGATGCCGGGGTGGGGGCCAGGATGGCAGGGGATGCAGCCCGGGATTCAGGGAATGCTGGGGGTGCAGCCGGTGGTGCAGGCGGAGGGGGGGGACAATGTCTATCACCCCAGTCTTGACTTTTTGACTGCGCCTTCCCACACATCCACCCCAGTGGAGACTCAATTCACTGGAGATGACACTTTCTCCATAGAGAAGTTGGTACCGGGCGTTCGATACGAAGACACTCCCATTGATACAGAGGGAGTAGGTCAGGGGCGGGGTCGGGGCGCACCGAAGAAGAAGGGCAAGGGAAAAAAGGTGGTAGGCGAGTCGTCGCAGCCGGCTAATGACGACAGTGTAAGGAGGAAGTGGACGGATGATGAGAACGTCGCGTTGTCCAAGGCTTGGGTGTTTGTTTGTGATGATCCCCTCGTTTCGAACAATCAGAGGATCGTCAACATGTGGGCTAAAATTGCAGCAGCCTACAAGAGGAATTGCCCGCATCGAAGGCATACAGCGGGGAGGAGTGTCGGAAGGGGTGGGAACGAATCAGGGATGCGGTCTCCCGATTTGCGGGCTTGTACACCAACGCCCTCCGCATAAAGACTGACGAGAACTGCAGAAGGATAGCGGAGAGAGCATTCCCCGTGCCGGGGCTGTATAAGGAATTCACCTACTAGAACTGCTATCTGGTGCTGATGGATTCCGAGAAGTTCCGGCTGGGTGTCAATGCTGGCTGGCCGAAGAAGCAGCGGCTGAACCTCGCCGGTGACCACAGCAGCAGCAGTGGCTCCCACGAGCTCCCCGACGATGTTCAGGAGTTCCCTACTCCACCATCGTTCACTCGCCGCACTCGCCTGGTTGGTCAGATGAGGGAGCAACGGGCAGCCAGGGGAGGCGCCCGGGAGTCCGAGGAGGTCCAGTCGGCATCCCCCCCCAGTGGCCAGTCGCCAGCCGAGATTGCCCTCATCGGGCGTCAATTGCAGCAGGAGAGAATGCATAAACTCATAGGTGAATGGAGGGCGACAACTGACCTCGTGGAGAAGAGGTTTCTTCATGACCTCCTCGAGAGTATACGGGTCGATTTGGCGGCCGCCGCGGCAGAGGCGGGGGGCTCAGATGCGGCAGGTTTGGGGGTCCCGGGTGCGAGGACGGCGGTGAGGAGTAGAGTGAGGCAGGGGCTCGTGTGTGGAAGCCCGGTTTTTTTTATTATTATGTAATTTTTTGTAATTAATGTACTTTTTGTATTTAAATGAAATTAATGAATTTTCTCGTATATGTGTCGTACATTTAATTCCGTATTTTGCGTTTAATTCGGTAAATTTAGTTGTTTTTTTTTAGTGCTGATAATGTGGCAGGGGGAGTTTGTGGCTGCCCTATGGCTAGCCTATTGCTATTAGAGATACTCTTAATGCTATCGAATATTCTATCTGCAACAATTTTCTAGAATGAAATTGTAACAAAATAAAATAGTAGAAATAAACTTAAATAGAAAATTTTATGTGATAATTTAATTGCTATATATAATAAAATAATTAAACAAATTGAATAAAATTATAAATAGTTTAAAGTATAAAAACTTTAGGAGTACTCATTTTGGTACAAATAAAATTTTAGCAATCAATTTGACATATGGACTATAATTTGATAATCATTTATCCATTTTGACTTTAAAGTCTCAATCTTGAATTGGCTTATTTTATATCTTGAACGTCATTTTTGAACTTCAAAAAATGGTTTAATATATAGCCAACAAAACTAGTTTCTAGTTTCTACAACAAAAATTGTTTGGTTGCAGACATTGATCTATTAGTTGTTTTATGTTATTCACAATAAAATCCATCCTCATTATTTAAAAAATGTCAAACATTATGTCTAAATCTTCGCATTTACATAGATGAAAATTTTAGTATATAACTCAATAGTTTTGGTTGTGTACGAGAACAACTTATAGCAAAAGCTATAATAATTAGTGTTTTTGGAATTTTTCGGATAAAAGTATTTCTAGTTGCTCAATAAAACCTGACATTGTTATTGTTGTTTAAAGTTTATTATAATTATAATGTTTCTCTAAAGTAAAGCTATTAAATAACTTAAATCAAGATTAAGACTGTAAATTGACAAATATTGAAAGTTCAAACTTTAAACTATAATTAACTATCGAGATGGTCTTATGTGCCGTCATCCATGATGGCTGACATATATAAAACTGCACATTAACACGATATTTAATGCTTAATCATCTAAATTAATATATCAAACATCACAATTTTCGGTCATAAGCCCTGCGCCTAAATTTGAACGGTCTTATTTTTCAGCTAATTAAGCCTTTATTATTTTTTCTCTTTTCTTCTCAAATTTGTTTTAATCTAATTTCGTTTTGAAAAATGTTTTAGAGACAACCATAATTTCATAATGAGGTTAAAATTGTAATCTTATACTATATTATATTTTTAATTAAATCTACACTTTTTTACATCTACCTTTTTATCCTTACATCTTAAAAAAAGCAACTATGCTCATAATGGAATTTTAATTATGATCATAAATAAGGATGTGATAGCTTAATTATGGAATATATATAAATGTGGAAGATATGATTTAAAATTAAAATATATACCTAAAGAAATAGAATATTAGAGAAATGAGAGATTTATTCATAAATGTTTTATTCAACGTAATGTTCCAAAACTAAGGGAATAAATTATGAGATTTGAACTTAATGAATAAATATGAATCCATTTTATAAAAATACTAATTCTCTTTCTCTCTCATAATTTATTCAACATAATTTATCTTCAAACCATTATTACCATACTAATCTCTAGAGATTTGAATGCTGCATATTAAACATTTTAATTTCTTTCAAGATTTAATGTCTTTATACGTCAAGATTATTAAACTCAATTATTTTCTATATTGGGTTTGTTTGTTAAGTATATCTCTTATTATAATTTTATGTTCTTTATTAGTAGTATTTTATATAATTGTTTTTTATGATTAAGGTTCAACATATTTATTTTATTATTAATTATCTCCTTTTAGTTACAAGTCATTTGACAATTAAATTTATGATTTTTAACATTAACAAAATAATTGAACCTCGATCTAAAATAAAATTAGTTACAAGCCATTTTGATAGTTAAATTTATAATTACAAATTTTATATTTAATATTTTTATGAATTGCATATTTTTTATGTTAACTTTTTACTTTCAAAATAAATTTATAATTATAAATTTTATATTTATTATTTAGTCAAAATATCACTAATTGGGCATTGATCGTCATTTTTTTACGGAACTGTAAAAAAAGGACCAATCCGACGACAATTTCGTATGTTTAGGACCCGATTTTCAAAAAGTGAATGTTTTTTTACTAAATTCATATTTCGGTCATATGTTTGTGACCAATTTTTACCTTTACTCTAAAAGCAATATATAGTAGAGTTCTTAGCTAATTAACTATATTATGAAATAAATTAAAATTTGATATATCAGTATTAGTTAAGTAACAATTTGGATTGCAAAAAATTAATAATTTTTATTTAAATCCATTACTTCCATAATTCAATTTCTTTAAGTTTTTATTGTTTGAAATGTTATAGCTGAACCTTGATAACAAAATCATACTTTATGTTTCTAACTAATCTATGTAATACCTATATTATTTTCTTCTTTTTACTTATATAAAATATTAGAGTTTTAAGCTCCATTCAGTATATCATTAAATAAATTAATAATAATAATAATAATAATAATAATAATAATAATAATTAACTTTATAGTTTTTATTTTAAGAATTTTTTAATTTTTATTATACTACTTCTTTCCTTTCCAAAATTTTAATTTATTTAAATTTTTTATTCTTAGAACATTGCAATCGAACTTCGATCAAATAAATAATTACAAGGCATTTTCTCTTTTGCTTTATAAATAATTGAGTTATTAGCTCAATTCACTATATCATGAAATAAAATTAAGAAAATATGTATAATATATTAATACTAATTGGGTGTAGGTTTTTTTATATCATATTTGCTATTCTAAATTATTCAATTTTGAAAATTTAATTTATTCAAATTTTTAATTTTTGGAAAATTATTGTCGAACCTTAGTCAAAATAAATATAATACTAATTGAATTTATTGTTTTAATTTTAAGTATTTTATAATATTAGTACTCTAGTTTGATTTTTGAGTATTTATTTTTATGTTATTCCTATGTAAAATATATAATATACTAATTTCAACATTAGTTTTATTAGTCTTTATTATAGAAATTAGATCACCCCCTAATGATCATGCTAATTGATTTTATCCAAAAATAGCGTTTGATTATATTTGTCCACATATAAAATATAATTATGACATACAGACATAAGTGTATTATGGCATGAAGACACTATGTCTCTAAATCACTCTTTTGTATTTATGACATTGAGCTATCCAATAATTTAATCTCCGCCTTTAAATCAGCCGCGACGCGCGTCGCCCTTCCATCTTTTACATTTTATTATTGTTGCATCGAAGATTGAGAATTAATTTATAGTTAAAATCTAGTTAACTAATTGCGTTTTTTGCATATCGTGACAACCACTGAATTCTAATCACATGATCGGTCCACATTAAAATTTAAATTATGCTTGGTAATTGTGATAATTAATGTGACCCTTCTATCATTACGTTTACTAGATACCATTCCACGTTTTCACCCCTTGAACATTTAATACAGAGAAAACGTCTTTTTTATTCCACAAATTTTGTAAACTAATTTTAGATTCGTGAACTTTGAAAATATCATTTGAGATCCGTCAACTATGAGTTAATATCAATCAATGTACTCTTTTTACTATTTCCAAATTTTTTCGGACGAAAATATCCTCAATACCTTAAAAATGAATGCCACCGTCAATAGACGATACTTGAATATTTTCATAGTTCACGTACCGAAAATGAGAGTTTGGCAAAGTTCGTGGATAAAGTATCTGCTATTAGTAATTAACTTTTTTCACAGCGAAGTTAGTTAATCCTTATTCCGGATCTATACTGATCCCACGATCAAAATGAAAGTGGACTATTTTTAAGGGAAAAAAATAATGTGTTCTTATTCTGCATCTATAATACATATGATCTCTCTCAAAAAGTGTACTTCATATGTATTCATTATTTGTAGGTAACTATACATCCCAATGCTGATGTTCAGAGAACTATATCCAAGATATAGAATCAATTCCTTGGTACTAATATTACTCCTCTTTCATATATATTTCCTAAGTTCCATTCTCTACTCTCATCAGCCCACAATATGCGGCGCCGGCCTCGTCTACGTCTACGCCCTCCCGCCCACCTTCAACGACGACCTCCTCCTCCACTGCCACTATTACGAACCATGGAGCTCCGCTGCAAAGAGCCCTCCAACGGCAGCCTCGCGCCCCAGCTCACTCCGTCGTGGTACGGGACCTACATGTTCGGCGCCGAGGTCATGTACCACGCGAGGATCACGAAGCACGAGTGCCGCACCACGGAGCCCCAATCCGCTACGGCCTTCTACATACCGTTCTACGCTGCGGTCGCACTGGGGAAGTACTTGTCCACTAATTACACCGCTAGAGATCGCGATCGCCCGTTCGAGGAGCTGCTGACGTGGCTCCAGGATCAGCCTACGTGGAAGAGATCCGACGGCTCGGATCACTTCCTCCTCCTGGGGAGGCCAACGTGGGACTTTCAGCGGCTGACAGACGGCGGGTGGGGGACCAGCTTCCTCCACATGCCGTTGATGAAACAGATCGTGCGGCTCACGATTGAGCGGGCCCCGTGGGATCATTGTTCCTTACCCCACCGGATTCCACCCCAGGTCAAAACAGATCGTGCGGCTCACAATTTTACTACTACTAATATAAATTTACTACTACTAATAATAAATTATTACTATTATTATAACGGTTATTTTGATAATATAATTAATATATACACACACACAATCATTGCAAATATTTTTTATATTCATTATTATTATTTGGGTATTTACATAAAATACTAATAGTATTATAGTATTATACTTTATATGTAATTTTTTTTAATGTTTTAACTATTATAAATTATTTAACTAAAGAAATCAAGACTTCTATGTTATACATCCTCGTTCATGAAAAGTATGAACATTTAGTTTGACACAAATTTTAATATATAATTGGTAATAGAAATAGCGATAAAGGGTAGTGTAAACAATGTTAGGAGAGAGTAAGCTTCATATGATTAAAATGATGTGTAGGGGTAATATGTTATTTAACTATTTAAATAATTAGAAAATTCATAATTTTTGGAGACGGACTAATAAGAAAATAATTCAAACTTTTTAGGAAGGGAGTAGAAAAATTATGTAAATACATGATAATATTTAAACATATGCAGTGATATATTTTGAAAAATATAATGCATATTTTCACATTATATTTTTATATAAATTGAAACTAAAAAATAGTATTCTCTCCGTCTCGAAAGAGTATGCACTATTTTCTTTTTTCGTCCGCCCCGAAAGAGTATAAACTTTCAATTTTGGAAACTCTCCTCTCTAATGAGGTGGGACTCATTCTCCACTAACAATACTTAAAAACATTCTTTATCTATCTCTCTCTTACTTTACCAATAATGCATTAAAACCCGTATCGAACCCAAAATTCATATTTTTTGGGGACGGAGGGAGTAATGTATAGTATAATGATCCAAAAACATAAAAGCTGAAGCTAGCAATATCAAACTGAATGAAAAAATTTTGGAAACAAAAGTACTATATAAAATACACATGTGATGTTTGGTTGTACATGTCAAAAACATGTACATGTCAAAAACATACCGCCTCATAGCCACGCAACACAAGTATTTTCCTTTTTGTGACGTTATCTCGTTCCGAAAATCTCATCAGAGTATTTTCCTTCTTGTGGTTCGGGACTTCATCAACTGTCTAATAAACCAAAAGCTGTATTTTGAACAAGTAGTACACTGGACAGACAACTGCTAAACCTCATAGAAAAGGAGAGCATATACATATAATTAACAACAACAATCAATTAATAGATTACTAATAATCTCCTTCCAATCACAATTCTCTCTCCTTCCTAATCCTCTGCAAAACCCCTTCAATAGCAATATCAAAAGCATCCTCAAAATCTGTTGATCCACCACTCTGAATCCCATATATAATCCTAGGAATTGTCTCAATCACTTTCTCCCTCTTCCTCCTAATCTCCTCCTTGCTAAACCCCTTCAAAACATGCTCAATCACAGAGGTCTTATTCATCACCTCCTCATGGTTTATATAAACCGAGTAGCTCTCCGGTTCGCCCGGCAAGAACCACGGATACTGCTCGTAAGCGGTCTGGTTCCAGAAGATAACCGGCACCGAACCGGCTATCATGCAGTCGAAAACCGACCGCCTCGTGAAGCTATCCCCCTTCGGCTGCAGGCAGAATTCCGACGCCAGGAGAGATTCCATTATCACCGACGAGTCCGCCGAGCATTTCGTCGCCGCGCAGTCCACCGCGCGGCACGACGGCGAGTTCGAGCAGTAGGTTAGAAGAGTCCCCCGGAAATCGCGGCGGATCGGCTCACGCGCCGCGCCGATGAACGTGTAGAGGCTGCCGCGCTTCTGTTTTCGCACGAATTGTTGCCAATTCTGGAGGATTTCTCTGGATTCGGGGTGGAATCCGGTGGGGTAAGGCACGCCGACGTCGCGATCGTCGAAGTCGGCCTTCTCGATGATGAATCGGGTGACCCGCTGCATCTCGGGCATGTTGAGGAATGTGGAGCCCCAGATTTGGGCAGGGTCGGCTAAGCGGCGGAAATCCCATGTGATTCGGGCTAGCGAAATGAAATGATCAGAGCCGTTGGATTTCTTCCAATGCTCGTGCTGATCGAGCCACGTCAGCAGCATCTTGCAATCGCGGTCGCGTTTGGCGGTGTCGTTCTTCCAGAGGTGCTTCCCCACCGCGAGTCCACCGTAGAACGGGATGTAGAACGCCGTAGCGGATTCCGCCTCCAGGGTTCTGCATTTGTGCGTCAGAATCCGTTTGTGGAAGATCAGCTCCAGGGCGAATTGGTTCGTGCGGAACCAGGATTTGTAGAGATTCTCCGGCAGGAGGCGGCGGAGCTCGGCGGCGCGGCCGCCGAAGCCGGCGTTGGCGGCGATGCCGCACTGCCAGTTCCAGTTGTCGAGGTCGGTGCAGCTGTGGAGTAAGAGGTGGTGGTTGAACATTAAGGGGAGATCGTAGACGTAGACGGTGCCGGAGGGGCATTCGTCGGCGGCGGGGCGGCGGGGGAGGCAGGGCGGCGCAATGCGGACGGCGGAGATGATGAAGAGAGGGATCGAGATGGAGGCGAGTGAGATCCATAGATAAGGGTGGGCGAAGAGGAAATTGAGGGGTTTCGACGGTTTCTGCCGGGACTGGAGCTCCGGCGAGTATGCGTGGTGCATAATTAGTGTTTGAAGGTTTTGGCTATTGGAGAAGAATGTGAAGAAATAAAGAAATTTATTATTGATGAAATAATTGAACTGGACGCGTTACATTTTTAGAGCAGCAGACTAATCAATAGTGTAGCACTAGGACTACCCAAACACAATCTTTGCCATGTTACTAGAGTAACCACCTTTTGCCACATCACTAGGACTAATCACAGTCTAGTAATAGCCTAACACTAGCCGATAGCGTCAGGACAATAGTGGACGAGCGATCGGCTAACGCTGACGCATCGCGGATGACCGCTCGTCCTTGCTGTTCGTCAGTCGTGCTTTCGCCGCATGCAATAGCGGACGAATGCGATGCCCTAGCGACCGGCTAGGGCGTCGCGTTCGTCCGGTATTGCGGTTGCTCGAGAAAATGATTTAATTTAATGTGAGTGTTTTCGGAAATATCGTTGAGACATTCATTGACCGTGACATTCATTTTACGAGTATCCATATCTTAAAAATATTTTAAAATTCTTTAATTATAAAAAGTTGAAAAAGAAACTTTTCTTGCGTGTCACAAAATTAAGTGATAATATTAAAGCTCAAATTATATTTTAAAAAATTATCAAAAATATATAGTAAAGATATTTATAAAAAGAATATGAGTTTGTTATAAGTTCATTAAAAATATATACCATTCAAGGTATTGAATTTTCGTCCAGAAAAACTTGAAAGTAGTAAAAAAATACTTCGATTGATATTAACTTATAGTTGACGGACCTCAAATGATATTTTCTAAGTTCACAGATCTAAAATGAGAGTCCGACAAAGTTTCGTGAAGAAAGATGTTCCCTCTTTAATACTCCTTCTGTCCCATTAGAAATGAAACGTTTTCCATTTTTGGTTGTCCCATTAAAAATGAAACGTTTCTTAAAATAGAAATAACTTTATCTCTACTTTTCCCTCTCTCTTACTTACTCTCTCTTCTTTAACTCACAAAATAACACTATATAAAATCTTGTGTCGAAAAACAAACGTTTCATATTTATTGGGATGGAGGGAGTATATTATCTGCTAGTTAAAACTTATTCCGGATCTATAATGATACCCACGATCAAAATGAAAGTGGACTATTTTTAAGTGAAAAAAAAATGTGTTCTTATTCAGCACCTATAATACACATGATTAACCCCTTAATTTCATTTTATTCATAATACTCTCCTTTCTCTCCAAAAGTGTAATTCATTACTCCTCTTTCATATATATTTCCTAAGTTCCATTCTACTCTCATCAGCCCACAATCTGCAGCGGCGGCCTCGTCTACGTCTACGGCCTCCCGCCCGCCTTCAATGATGACCTCCTCCTCCACTGCCACTATTATGAACCATGGAGCTCTCGCTGCACAGAGCCCTCCAACGGCGGCATCGGCCCCCAGCTCACTGCCATCCCCTCTCCGTCGTGGTACATGACCCACATGTTCGCCGCCGAGGTCATGTACCACGCGAGGATCATGAAGCACGAGTGCCGCACCACGGAGCCCCAATCTGCTACGGCCTTCTACATACCCTTCTACGCTGGGTCGCACTGGGGAAATACTTGTCCACTACTTACACCGCTAGAGATCGCGATCGCAAAGAAATATGACATCTTTTGTGGGACAAACTAAAAAGGATAGTGTGACATCTATTATGGGACGAAGGGAGATTAATTTTATTTGTACTCCCTCTCGTCTTGTTTCTCAAATTTTATTTTTCGATTTCTCTTTTACATTTCATTCTTTTATGATGTCGTACACCAAAAATAGTCTTATGGGTGGATGTCTCATGTTTCAATGAAAAATTGATAAAGTGTGAAAGATAAAAGAGAATGTTAATAGAATAGTGTTAATAATTTTAGAGACGTACGATTGTTTGTGGACACCGAAAACAGAAAAATGGGAGTAAGAGTGAGCTAATATAAATTTCCGATTGTTTGTTTGTGCTTCATTTTGCCTTAAATACTCTCCCCAACCATAGGACAGTACGTGAGTGGCACGTCTTCCAAGAAGTGAGTCTCTTCTCAATCGCAATTGGAGTTACCTTCTTTTATCGCTTAAGCTCACAGATTGGCCAACTTCGTGGCTTGGGTATCTGAAACAAATTGATCCACCTTTCACACCTCGCGTTTACGTTTTCTTACTCTTTCTCCTCAACTCCTTTTTTCTTTATGCTCCCGCTCGTGAAATCGAAAACCACCATCTAACACATCAATAATACCGGTGGTGGATACAGGGAGGGACAAGAGGGTGCAGTTGCCCCTGCCCGACGACTAGTTACCATAGACCCTGACATATATTTTCTATGGTCGTCCCCCCCCCCCCCCCCCCCCCACCCCCAATTTGCTACTAATTTCACTTCGAGGATGAAGCGCATGGCAATTCCGCCCTCTCCATTTCTCAATCCTGGATCCGGCATCTTTGCAAATAATATCCATTCAAATCATAATAAATGGTCGAAACACATGCATGACATTGATCAACCTATCAAAATTAAATTTTGATTCATTTGTCCACCACTTTTTAGTATTACTATATCCTTTAATTTTGTGATTTCGTAACTTCAACTGTCTAACAAATTACGTACAATATATAGTGTCCTAACTAAATGACCACCGAAAATCAATTGCTGATACTTTTTAATAATATGCATTAAATTTGTTATAAATATTTAACTAAAAATTAAGCATATCGTGTTTTACAACCTAAGTGCAACACTGAACATGCTTAAATAAATCCTCCTTCAAGTGGAAATTAAAATATATCAATGCTGTTGTTTGCATAAAAGAAATTGATAATTGGAGAATTAAAAAAAAAGAAAAGAAAAGAAGGTTTTTTCAAAGTACGTGATTGAATTTACGCTGTTATTTCTGTAATTCCTCAAATCCATATAGTATTTGAAACCGAGGTGGTAGGCCAATCGAAATTTTCAAAATTTTGACTATATATAGGTGTATCGTAGTAGTAAGTAAAAATAGAATATAGCTAGTGTGTGCTATGGTGCACATGAAATGTAGTACCGGCGGTATGTAATTTTCAGTGTGGCTAGCCAGCTAGGTGTGTACAAGGATGCTGCTCCGGTTCTTGAACCCCGGCCAGGTCCATGGCGTTCGCAACCGTTCTTCTAGTGGTTCTGTATTTCCGGCACGGCAAGGATGAATCAGATGCTCATTGAATCTGAGAATAATGTAACGAACACGGCAATTATATACTCATGAAAAGATATAATCATCCTTGAATTTATTGAACTAGCTACTTCTGTCAATTAAACTAAACGTTCTATCTTTAAATGCATATTAGAACCCAAGTTTTGAACTAAACAAGTAGAAAAGGCTAGCAAAGGTGATGTAGGACGAGAGGTGACTTAGCAGAGGACGGACGAGAACTAGGCCTCGTTTAAAGGAGAGAGATATATCAGAGTTTTAAAAGATGAAATAATGAATCAATATTGCATTTGGCAAGAATACAATAGTTGTATTAGGTTTCAACATTGTTTTGCATCACAAAAAAAGCAGAATGTCATTAAATAAAAACTAACGGAACAGTTAGTGTAGGACCAACTGTGATCCGACACTACAAAAAAGCGCGCATTTACCTAGCACTTATTTTCGAGCACCAATATGTGCTCGGAATTTACCTAGCATTTTCCGAGCACTTTCTGATAGTGCTCGGAATGTTGAAGAAATTATGCACCCTGCGACCACATTTCGAGCATGGTCAACGTACTAGGAATGACTATTGCAACTTACGAGCACAAATTAACTTTGCTCGGATAAATTCCTAGCACAATGACTATGCTCGGAAAAATTTTCTAGCACAATGACTATGCTCGTAGAATTGCTAGCATAATGACCATGCTCGGCAAAAAATGCCTAGCACTATCAATGTGCTCGGAACATTCCTAGCACAATGACTGTGCTCGAAACATTCCTAGCACAAATTGATTGTGCTCGGAATATTTTCTAGCACTTGCAAGGTGCTCGGAATTAGGATATTATTTCCACACAGATCTGGATCTAACTCCTATCATTTAACTTCTTCCATTTTCTCTCCAACTCGATTTCTTCAATCTTTTCCTACATTGTTTCAATCTTACCTTGTTATTTCTTCAAACCAAAGTTGTCTCTTTGCCCGTTGCCACCTTGCCTCGTTATCTTTTATCTAAAGGTATAATTTATATTTTTTAGTTATTCTCTCTAACTTCATGTTAAATAATTAGAATATTATTATATCTGTTTTAATTTATATTAATTTTATGCTATAGGGATAGTAAAATGGATAGGTTACTTTAATTTATTTTTGAATTTAGTGACTAATATATAGTGGACTTACCCATGAAAATGATTGATTAGCTAACTATTCTATATCAAACTTCTCTAGACAAGAAACTTGAAAATTTTAATAATTTGAAATAATATTTTTGTTCAAGTAATATTTTGATGATCAATATTATAATTTTTATTTGCTAATATTTTTTAAAACTCTTTGTAAATTTATTGAAAGTATCATTTTATTTGTTTTGATTTCATACTACAGGATAGTGAAATGGATAAAATTCTGGGACGACAGTGGATGTATGAGCGAAAGTATCCCACCGGAGAATTCAATTGTGATTTTATCGATGGGTTAGATGCGTTTATAAATTTTGCTGTGTCATTTCCCTCTAAAATGGATGGTTCAAAAATTAGATGTCCATGTGCAAAATGTGATAATAACAAATTTTTTTCTCCTGATACGGTGAAAGAGCACCTTGTGAGAAGGGGGTTTACCCCAGATTACTATGATTGGAGATTTCATTGCGATGTAGAAGCGTCGTCCAGTTCAACACTGGCTGAATCTATGCATTTCGATCCATCATCGGATCCATACCAGCATATGGTATACAATGCGTGGGGACAGACAGCCAGTCACGAGCCTCATCATTTCCAGGCGCAACATTCCGAACAATATGTCCTGCCTACTTACATGCCGGAATCACCCACTAACGAGTCGCAGCAGTTCTATAATTTATTAGAAGCGTCTCAGGCTGATTTGTGGGCGGGTTGTGATTATTCTGAGTTGTCAACAAATGCTCGACTGATGACTATGAAGTCTGAACATCGAATGTCTCAGCGAGCTATTGACGAATTGTGCCAATTTATGGAGGAACGCTTGCCGAAACCAAATCGTATGCCTAGTAGCTTTTATAAGTGCAAGAAACAAATGCAGACCTTAGATATGCCGGTTCTCAAGATAGATTGTTGCAAGAGAGGGTGCATGATCTACTGGAGGGAAGACGAGAACCGAACTGAATGCAAAGTTTGTGGTCAAGCCAGATTTAAGGGTAATGGCACAAGTCCACTTAAACGGATGTACTATTTCCCTTTAGGCCCAAGGTTGAGGCGTTTGTATGCATCCGAAATTACCGCTCAATCCATGCGATGGCATGCAGAGCACATCCAGACTCCAGGAGAGATGTCTCATCCGGCAGATTCTGTAGCCTAGAAAACCTTCGACAAGATACATCCTTTCTTTGCTTCTAAATCAAGAAATGTCAGGTTAGCACTTAGTACTGATGGATTTCAACCATTTGGTCAGACCGGTTCACAGTACTCATTATGGCCAGTGATTTTAACTCCATACAACTTGCCTCCATTGATGTGCATGAAAGATCCATACATGTTTCTCACAGTGATTGTGCCCGGTCCGAAGAATCCCAAGCAGAATATTGATGTGTTTCTACAACCCCTGATCGCAGAGCTCAACGATTTATGGACAGAAGGAATCCCTGCATATGATATATCAAGAAAACAGAACTTTCAGCTACGCGCAACGTTGATGTGGACTATCAGTGACTTCCCTGCGTATTCAATGTTGTCAGGGTGGAGCACATCTGGACACCGTACGTGTCCATATTGTATGGAGGACTCGCAAGCTTTCTCCTTGAAGCATGGACGGAAAACCACTTGGTTTGATTGCCACAGGAGGTTTCTCAACAGAAATCATCGATTCCGCAGAGACAGAAAGAACTTTAGAAAGAACATAATCGAGCATTCTGGTCCTCCTCCATTCTTAAATGGAGAACAAATACTTGATCATCTGGAACAATTTGAATTCAAGAGAGTATTTGATGAAGATGCGGAAATAAACTCTGAGTTGAGCAAGATTTTTGGGTGGAATAAACGAAGCATATTTTGGGATCTTCCGTATTGGAAAACAAATGTGATTCGCCACAATTTGGATGTCATGCACATAGAGAAGAATATTTTTGATAATATTTTCAATACCATTATGAATGTAGAAGGCAAGACAAAAGACAATGCTAATGCAAGAAGGGATTTGGAATTGCTTGGTATACGACCCGAGCTTTGGCCACGTGGCGGAAAATATCATAAGGCTGATTACACGCTTGACAAAGAAAGTATGGAATTATTGCTCAAGTGGCTACACAGTTTGAAATTTCCGGATGGTTATGTTTCCAATCTATCAAGGTGCATTGATATGAAGAAACATAAGTTGTTCGGCATGAAAAGCCACGACTGTCATGTGTTTATGCAACGATTATTACCAATCGGACTCCGTGAGTTACTTCCACACAGAGTATGGGAACCTTTGACCGAGTTGAGCAATTTCTTCAGAGATCTTACGGCTACGGTGATAAGGGAAATTGATATGACAAAGTATAATGAGTCGATTGCAGTTACTTTGTGCAAGCTTGAGATGATATTTCCCCCGTCTTTCTTTGACTCCATGGAGCATCTTCCAATCCACTTACCATATGAGGCGTTAATCGCAGGTCCGGTGCATTTTCGATGGATGTATCCATTTGAGCGGTACATGCGCAAGTTGAAGTTAAATGTCAAGAACAAAGCTGCAGTTGAAGCATCTATATGTAATGCCTATTTGACTGAGGAAGCATCACATTTCTGCACTTATTACTTCGAGTCACATGTCCGTTGCCGAGGTAGAGATGTTCCTCGTAATGATGATGGCGGAGGTTCTATCCACCCCAAAGATATGCTTCCAATTTTCACATATGATACGAGATGTGTTGGGAATGGACGAACACGATTCTTGTCAGAAGTGGAATACAAAGCGGCACAAACTTACATATTAGTTAATACTCAGGAAGCAAAGGAATTCGAGCTGTAAGTTTGATTTCCTCAATACTCATTTATTTAACTAACTAAATGTTATTTAACAATTGTTTTTTTTATAAAATAGTATGTTCATTGCACAATTGTGTGGGTGGCATCCGGGAATAACACCTCCTCAGATAGAGCAACAATTAGAAGATCATTATGCATCATGGTTCAAAGAATATGTAAGTTTTCTATATTTTTTCTTTGTACATTATTTGTCGAAAAATATACTTATTCACTAATTGTGTTTGGCAAACAGGGCCGTAATAACTTGCCTCGTGATAGTCATCTATACTATCTGTCGCAAGGACCATTAACTGAGGTTACAAGTTACAATGTTTGTTTTGTCAATGGATATAAATTTCACACAGATTCCTATGGAAAGAGTAAATCTACAGTCAATAGTGGGGTATGCATCAGAGGGTCGAATTACAGCTATGATGAGGATGACTTCTACGGCATTTTGAAAGAAATTGTGGAAGTGGAATATCGGGCATTACCAATAAAGAAAGTTGTATTGTTCAATTGTGTATGGTATAATCCGGCTCCAGCTCCACGCGGTGGTACAATTGTTCATCCAAAGTACAAAATTGTTGAAGTGGATATTCAGAAGGAGTACCCAAAATACGATCCCTTCGTCTTAGCCAAACAAGCATCACAAGTTTATTTTGAACCTTTTCCGAGCAAGAAAAGAGACAAGGCGAACTGGCGGGCAGTATTCAAAGTTCGAGCAAAGAAATTTTATGCTAGTTATGCCACCACAAAAGAGAACAATGAAGATGCTGCTTTTCAACAAGATGAAGTAGAAGTTCATGAAATTTCTGATGATGTTCAACTCATAGACCCTCCACGATGTGATCCCAGTGGTGCAATGATTTCAATTTTGAGAGAAATTGCCGACAATGATCAAGAAGAAGATGAAGAAGAAGATGAAGATGACAGAGACGAAGAAGATGAGGATGAGGAAGAAAATGAAGACATTGATGAAACGGTAAACAATGATTTAAGTGTAGAATGACTTAAGTGTTATTTACAAACTCGTTAGTCATAATTAATTCATTTATAACCAAATGTGGTAATAATTATTGACTAAAATTATGATTGACTAAATTATGTGATAATTATTGACTAAATTATTGTTTGACTAAATTATTGCTTAATTAGCGGATGAGATGGTGATCCTCATTTATTAATTAGGGCTACTAAACCAAAACACTTCACACTTACAGTGATCTCGCCGCTCTCTCTCACCGATCTCGCCGGTCTCGCCGACGCCGCTCTCTCTCACTGATCTCGCCGGTCTCGCCGCTCTCTCTCACCGATCTCGCCGCTCTCTCTCACCGATCTCGCCGGTCTCGCTGCTCTCCCTCACCGCTCGCACACATCTTCCATTCTCACACCTGCAGGTTAGTGAATTTGGCCGATTCCATGTTAAACTGTAATTATTGCTGTGGTTTTTGTGAATTTGGTCGATTCCGTGTGTGAAACTATAATTATTTGGTCGATTCCTTTCAAAGCATAGAGTTTCGATGTTGAAGCATAGAGTTCAATTTTATTCACGAGCTTGTTGTAATGTAGCTTCAATTGACTCATCACTCTTTGTAATTATTTGGTACTCTCTCTCTCCCCCTCGCTTTCAGTTGGATTTACGCTGTCTTCTCGCTGTTTGTGGCTATCAATCTGCGTTGGTTGTTGCGTTGGCATTGACTCGAGGTTCAATTTGAATGATTTTGCATCACTGAGAAACTAGTAGAAACCGCATCGGATTTCGTTTATTCTGTACTGCTACTTGCTGCGATTTGGTTGAATTTGGAGATTTGTGTTGTTGATTTGTTGTTTTATTGTGTTTATGTGTTTGTTTATGGATAATGAGCTGCATGCGTACTTCATTTTTGCAGATCTAGCTAGTTCATGCATGAGTTATGCATTTTGGTTAAACATAAGTGAATCTTCACTGGTGAACCTTTCTGCAATCAAAACTTGCTATTGCTGCTGAATGATGCCATCTTCTGCATGAATTTTTTTTCTGATTTTGACGCTAAGTTTGTGTCAAATCCTCCGTGCAATGAACATACTCTATTGGTATAGTTTATTGATCGATTCTCGGATTTTCTGTATCTTTATCTCTGCGGGTCTCCAAATTCTAGGTTAATTGGGAAATTGGGGAAAAACTAGTAATTCGGATGAAATGTTAGGTACATATTAGGTTTTAGTTTTCCTCTGATGCTTTTGGAGAGGGAATGAATTTACTTGATCTTGTAAATTTTACCATCATTTTTGCTGATAAATTAGTTTTTCTAACCTCATCAGTAAAGGGCTGGGTAATTAACGCATCTGCTAAACGAGATGGTTGCTAGTATTTAACACGATTGTGATTGACTAGTTAAGAGCTACTATGGGCTAGATATGGTTACTTAGAATTTAGAAATGATCATCGCCCAGCTCATGTAATATGGAATTCTCAGCTAATAAATTAGGCAGCCTGGCTTCTGTAAGTAATTTGTTGGTTATCTGTAAGCTAATTTCTTGAAATTCATCATTCTAGCTTGTTTTCTTTTCATGAATGTGGATTGTTTTGAGTTAATTTTTGTGATTTTGTCCCACTTGACTGAACTATTCTGGTTGGACGCATAGAATGCATATGGTGGAATGCATGGAGGTGCAGTTGGGGCTGTTGCTGAGAGGGTTGCCATTGCTTGTGCTAGCACAGTAGTTGGAGACGACAAAGATCTCTTCCTTGGAGAACTTGGCCTCTCATATCTCTCTGCTGCTCCACATAATGTGAGTTCTCAAGGATATAAACACGGATGCTAATTAAGTAAATTCTATACCGTCTCTGCAGAGATTTAAAATTTCTGCTGAAAATTAAAATATGATTTCTGCAAAGGATAAAAAATCAATTTTCATATTTGGTGTGCTCTTCATTATGGATTCTAGAGGGATTTTGTGATAATATTGTGGATTATAATGGCATTCATAGTGTTTTTGCTTTGATCTCTTTCTCAGTGTTTGTCTGTTTGATGTCTGTGTGATAATATTCTAGAGGGATTTTGTGATATATTTACTTTTCAGATTCTTGCTTTATGTGATGAAATTGCTCTACTGTTCATACCGTTGCCATTCCAAAGAGCTAACTGAGTTTCATTTTCTGATATCATTTCCCTTGACTGTTCATTTCTCCTTATATAATTCAGTTTTATGTCTTGTTTGCAGACAACAAAGAGCTAGGCCCATAATTATTGATCGTGGACTGGTATTAGAGATCCGGTGTTTTCAGATTATTCACTGGTATTCTGGAAATTTCTTAGACTTAATGTACTAATTTTCCCACTTCATATATATAAGCACAAGTCTAATAACTTACATAAATGTCAAAAAGCATAGTTATTTCTTCTGAAAGACAATGAGATACATGCTCCTTTCTGCATTGTCATCATGATTTTTTTGAAGCTTGATGTAATGTAGCTTCACTTGACACATCACTTTACTGTCTTTGTGAATTTTTTCTATGTTACATTTATTAGCTTGTGTGAAACTGTAGTTATTGCTGTGGTTTTTGTGAATTTGGTCGATTCCGTGTGGAAATGTAGTTATTGCTGTGGTTTTTGATCTATGTCATGAGGTATTGAGGTTGTGTGTTTTTGGTGGGATTTTGCTGCATTGTCTGATGTGTCAATTCCTTTTTCCAATATTACAATATTGTTTTTCTTTCTTCATGCCTACTGAAAAGTACTAATCACATGCTCCTTTCTGCCTTGTTTGTGGTAGTTATATAATTGTAGAAATGAGAGGGTCATCATTGGGACGCTCAACTACATACTCCGATGACTCACGGCCACTTGGTTCTTTAGAGTTGGTGGACGAGAATAGTGACGAGGAGTATTCAACCGCTGCTAACGTTGAAGTAGAAGGTAGAGATGCAGCCACTAAAAATGCTAAAAAGTCAAAAAAAGATGGATATAAGAGGGACGCAAGAGGCCGGATATATGTACAACTTAGGGATGGAACGTACGTGCTCATTTAATTTTATGCATTCATTATATTATTTTTTAAGTTACTAATTGTATATTAATATACAGATTGCGTCCGACTGGTGTAGTAGCCAACATATGCAATAAGGCTTTCAAGCACATAGTTGATCCGGGAGGATACAGCCAGGCAAAGCTTTCGGAGGAATATATTAACCATTATTGGAAAGAATTTGAGGTCAAATTGTGCATTTTATATTTATAACTCAGTTATCATAAATTATTTAATACTTTATTATTTTGCAGAAAGATGCCAACTGGCGAAGCTTATGATCAAGTGGAATGCAAGAAAGCTTTTCACAGTCAGTGCAAAGCTAGGTACGGTGATTACATTGGTTATAAAAGAAAGACAATGAAGAAACCGGCCTATTTCACGGATGCCCAGTGGACGACATACACCGATGCCTGGCAGCTTCCTGAGAATATTAAGGTTTCTGAGAGGTGCTCGAGAAATCGTAGACAAGGGCGTGCGAAGGCCTTTGGAACACATTGTAATGGTTGTATTCCATTTGAAGAGACAGTTGAAATAATGGTAAAATTTATATTGTTCTAGTTTGATTTCTTTCCTTTTTTGATTATATTTTTAATCCTTTTTAAAGTTTTGCAGACAGAGGAAAATGACGGGATAATGCCTCCATTTGTAGATATCTTTGGTAGGACTCACACATTCAAAACAAAAGATTCACAAGGCCTGGTTTCTGAACGCGCAACACAGATTCGTGTAAGTTTAATCTTAATTTGACTAATTTGACAGTAAAAGATCAGATGATTCAGTAATGTGCATATGCTTGAAACCAGCCTACTTAGTGTATAAATGCAGGTTTTAGCTTCTCTTCCTTTTATATGCATGCTAGTGGTATTAATAACCTTAGATGGCCTCCATTCCATGGCAATGTTCTGCTTTCCTCATTGTTTTTCCAACTTTTTAGTGGATTGTTTTGGTTAGTTCATACCGTCAAAACCCCACTGCATTAGAAGATGTATGATCTCACAATTATCAAGCTACAAAGAGTAAAGAGTAAAAGTATATGATAGAGAAAGGGAAAGATATAATCAGTACATTCTGACTTGGATTAATTTCTTAGAACTACATGATAATAGGTATTCTGAGTTAGCATTTATCCTATTGTTTAGTAGTAGCTTTAGGGAAAGCATCCTTGAAAATGGCAGAATCATAAGACTTATTCATCGTGTGATTCTCATGCCAGAATCATAAGACTTATTCATGACACATAGAATTCTGCCTTGAATGTGGGTAATTCAGCAATCCAATATGGTTATGATTATATTAGGCTCTCTGGTAACTAATTCCTTTAGACGCTACAACCTCAGATTTGGTTATGATGTAGGACTCAGAAAATTACCTTGGACTTGTTATGACATAGAATTACCATTTGCGTAGCAAACACTAATACTGAAGATGATCTTGGACTTGGTTAGGATGTAGAATTACCATCTGCGTAGCAAACACGAATACTGAAGATTACCTTGGACTTGGTTATGCCGTAGAATTACCATTTGCGTAGCATCCTTGAATTATCTTGTCTTGTTGAACATTATACATAAGTGTACAGAATGTTTGTGGAACTTGCTGTGAAACTTGTCAGTTTGTTGTGAAACTGTTTTGCAGTGAAACTTGTCAGTTTGTTGTGAAACTTGTCAGTTTGTTGTGAAACTGTTTGTTTGCTCACCTGCTTATAGTAGTATCTAATTTGTGTTTGCTTGTTGGAAGGATGATGTTAGGACAAGGGCAGAAGAATTAAGAGCCGAAGGGGTTGAGAATCCGGATTTAGATGCCATTTTCTTGGAGCGTCATGGGAAGGTGAAGAAGAGAAAGCAGATTCCTGGGGCAGGAAGTGCAACAAAATTATACTTCCCATCAGCTACATCAGCATATGCATCTGTACGCTCGACCGACATCGATCCTAGCAAGATGGACGAGCTGATCGAGCAACGACTTGAAGAACGACTTAAAGAAGAGCGGGAGAAAATGCATGCCGAGATGAATGAGAGAGAGAGAAAAATTAAGGAAGCGAATGATATGAATATGGAAATGATGAAGGAGCAGATGAAAGAGCAGATGAAAGAAGAGATGAGGAGCTTGTTCAGTGAAAAATTGGTTAAATATAGATTTAGACTTGCATTTTGAATTGATCAACTTTGAGAATTTTGGTGAAATATAGATTTAGACTTGCATTTTGAATTGATCAACTTTGTGAAACAATTGAATTCTTGTAATCCATTGGGCTTTTCAATTAGTTTATTTTATTTCTAGTTTTGGTTTAATGTCATTTTAATTTCATTGAATTAACAATTAAAATGAAGCTGAAATAATAAAAAAAATATGAAAAAATAATGAAATTCGTGAATATGAATGAAATGTACAATTCTAGCACCAAATTGTGCTAGGAGTTTTGAAATGCAGTATTCCAAGCACCAAATTGTGCTAGGTTTTGTTTCTTGAATCACATTACTCCGAGCACTAAACTATGGTAGGATTCTGAGACGCATTATTCGAGCACACACTGGTGCTAGGAAGAGCATTATTCCGAGCACACATTGGTGCTAGGAGAGCATTATTTCGAGCACACACTGGTGCTAGGAAGAGCAGAGGAGTTGACCAAGTTTCCTAGCATGTTTCGAGTGCTCGGAAAAATTTGAGTTTTGCTCGGAGAGGCGCTCGGAAATAATTCCGAGCGAGCAAATTACTAGCACCCTATGTGCTCGAAAATGTGCTCGGAAACCTCTATTTTTCCTAGCACTTTGGGGTTATTCCTAGCACTTCGGTGCTAGGTAAACGCGCTTTTTTTTGTAGTGCGAGTTGAAATGTTTGGGATACAAAAAATCAAAAGATAAAGTCTAGGACCAAAATCATAAAATGGACATATGTTCAGGACCAATTTTGGCTTTTACTCTAAATAAAATTACAAATAGCTAGGCTGCATATCCGTATCCGGCTAGGTATGACGTTTAGGTGCATGCCGAATATCAAAGTGATCTACATTCACCAAAGGGGCAAGAGTTTCATTCCTGATCCTCTTAACATTAGGGGAAACCAACCCCCTATGCCTAAAACCATACAAGTTGAGAACTTGATTATCCGCAAAGTTGAAAGCTCTATCCATACTCTTCAAACACCTCTCCACTGAATAATCCCCATAGCCACCACAGGGCTTGCATCCCACAAAATGCGTCACAAACGGCCACCTCTCGTCTCCCAATCCCGGGTGGTACTTGTCCATCATCTCCTCGTACCGGTCCACCAAGTCGACCCAATACCCGTGCAAGTAAAAGGAGTTCTCGACAAACACCTTGCTCATCCACTTCTCCTTTTGTGTGATAAGCAAGTATATTAAAGCGGACTGATCGTCCGCTTCGAAGGCTGGCCGCCCGTTGAGATAGGCCGTCAAGACCTTCCCGGCCTCCTCGCGCGTTGGACCCTTGGGCCCCATGGGCGCCCAAGCATCCAGCAAATCCAACGACCACTGGCAGTTTCTTAACAGGAAAACGCCAGTGTTCAGTGCAACCCATGACTTCTCCAGGAATAACTTTTCGGAGTAGCCATGGATGATCAGGTTGTAACCCTTGTACTTGGACATTGGAATCTCAAACACCATGTCTGTGAACATGGCATCACTGTCCATCCACCAGATCCACTCCACCTCCGGGTGCGACAGCATGAGGCGGCGGAGCAGAGGCAACTTGGCCCAATAACCAGCCATTTCCTTCTCTAAATGAGCCATGTTGTAAAGGATCTGGATCCCATGAATCCTGCAATAGTCCATCTTGTTTTTCAGGGCCTTCAACAGATAGTGATCACCAAGTCCATTCACACAAGGATCCGGCTGCGAGCCGCTCACCAGCAGAAACCTAGGTTTTCCTTTTCCATCAACATAGCTCGGATTTTTGTCGAGCCACGCCTTGCGATCTTCATCCCACGTGCTGATTCTCGGCCCTAGACTGAAAGTTTCGTTTAGGCCGAGAAACTCCTCGTCCTTCTCCTGCTTACTCGAACGTGTCTCGGTTCGGATCCACGCCAGCCCGAGTGTGCCTTGGAGCACCAGAAAGGTTACCACGCCGCCGAGGACAGTGAGCTTAATGTTGTTGAACGTCTTGCGGGTGCGCCGCGCTCTTTTCGCCTGCGATACGCCACCGGAGCTCGGCTTCATCCCCAACCCTAATTAAGTAAGAAAAAAGTAGGATTTAGAATATAAGAGGTAAAAAAGCAAACTAAAAGATGCTTCCAGCTCGCCTCCATTAATCGGTGGCTTCATATTCACATTTATATAACCTGAGCTATGTAGTATTGTTATTAGATAATTAAATTTGATTGTTGAAGATGATACTTAGAAATTGTGAAGAGCACACATGGAATGGAAGGGTCAATTTACATGTGGTTTGTTAAAAATGAGTACTACTACATCATTCCATGTGTTTCCATAGTAAAATATTGTCAAATTTATTTCTTTTAGAGCATAGAAGATTCATGGAAAAAGTGAACAGTTGACATTTTTACATGTGATTTACGATAGTCCGGTTTAAAAGGAACTGATTATAGTCCGGTTCGAGCAGTCGAACATGCTTCATGGCTTTTGAGGGCAGTGGTTGACTGTGCGAGTTGATGGTAATTTGGTAGCACTGAATTTTTTGAATTAACATTAAAGTATATTTTGATGCATGTGGCTGTGATGATCTGGTTTTTGGGTTCTTCTTTAGTTAAATATCAACGTTGACGGCGTGGATGCTAATTAATGTTTATTTCCCATCTGTAATGATAATTGATACCCACGATCAAAATTTTGGTCAAACTTAAGTTTTATATATATATATATGGTGTGCACCTAACTGATCTGTTGACATTTTTTTATGTCAACTTGGTGGCAACCTAGTTTACCTATTTAAACCAGTATGAGGTTCAACCGATCTAGCTGGAAACCGGTTTTCCGATCTAGCTGGAAACCGATTTTTATTTTAAAAACTGTTGGTAGGGCTTGAACTCATGAGGTCTACTTGAATTAACAAGAGCTTAACCACTCCACTACAAGCTGCATATACAAAAATAAGAATATTAAATAATGTTATACATAATATTATTATTTTTATTTAAATAAACTATTAATTTATTTATTTTATACTTTTTTATGTAATTATTTATTATGATGCATATAAGTACCATCCTCTAGATTTAACCAATACTCTACTAGTTACTAATATATTATAACTATCGTTATATTGTAAGGTTCAATTTTTTTGATATATTTATTTATTATAGTTTATTATTTACTAAATATATATTTTTATAGTATGTATTTAATTAATGTAGCCTAACTATTGATATTAAAATAATTTTTTTAAACTAATTCATAATTTGTATTCATTATAATATTATTCCACCACATACATTTTTTGAATTAATATTAACTCTATTTATTTTTATACGTAAAATATATAAGTTTTATCCACACTAACTAACAATTTATACTATATATTTTATTATATTCACTAAATTTTAAATTTTTTATATTTGTATATATACTACTACTACTTATTTATAAGAATGAATATTTTTTGTGATACATTATTGATCATATTTTATCATTTACAAAATTGGACACTATATTTTGCATTATATATTGAATTATATATATTTGTACTCCCTCCGTCCCAGATAATTCGTCCCAGTTTTCCATTTCGGTCCGTCCCACATAATTTGTCCCACTCCACTTTTATCATTTTTGGTAGTGGACCCCATATTCCACTAACTCATTTCTACTCACATTTTATTATAAAACTAATATATAAAGGTAGGACCCACATTCCACTAACTTTTTCAACCCACTTTCCATTGCAATTCTTAAAATCCGTGCCTAGTCAAAGTGACCCGAATTATCCGGGACGGAGGGAGTAATAGTAAAACGGTTCGACCAAATCTTCTTTCATTTTTGATATTTTTATAAGCTATAGATTTTATTTACTAAATTTGTTATATATATTTATTTTTGTGGCCCAAGTCTTTCATTTTTGATATTTTTATAAGGCTATTTTTTATTTTTTATTCACATATTTTATTATATGTATTTAATCTGTTCAACAGTGGTTATTGAACCAGTGAACCAGTAATGACACCGGTTTATTTGCCGATCCGGTTTTTAAAATATTAATTTGAAGTTTGCATTTGATTAATATGAGTCTATGACCCCTTCGTTACATTATATATTCATCTCAAGAAACTGATCATTTCATTGTTACCTCAAATTCAATCATCCATTTATGACATGACAATATTAAAAAATCTCCGGCCCAAGCCAAGAAACAAACTCCATTCCATTCTACTAATATTATTCCTCTTCCAAATCTATTACCTAAGTTCCATTTTCTACACACCACAATCCCTTGAGCCCCTGGAGCCGTGGACAAGATGCGACAGAGGCCTCGTCTACGTGTACGACCTCCCGCCAGCCTTCAACACTGAGCTTCTCCACAACTGCCGCGATTTAGGCCCTTGGAAGAACTCACGCTGCGACGCCCTCTCCAACGGCGGATTCGGGCCCCGGACCACTACTCCAGCGTGGTACTGGACCGACATGTTAACGGGCGACGTCATGTACCATGCAAGAGTCTTGAAGCACAGATGCAGGACAACGGAGCCCGGATCCGCTACGGCCTTCTTCATACCCTTCTACGCTGGGGTCGTAGCGGGCAAGGCTTTGTTCACTAATGACACGCCTACGAATCGCGATCGCCAGTTCGACGAGCTGCTGACGTGGCTCCAGGATCAGCCTCTGTGGAGGAGATCCAACGGCTCGGATCACTTCATCCACATCGGGAGGCCCACGTGGGACCTTCGCCGTAGGAGAGACGAGCATTGGGGTATCAGCTTCATCTATATGCCGGCGATGGAACAGATCATGCGGCTCACGGTGGAGAGGGCACTGTGGGACCACCACGACATCGGTGTTCCTTACCCCACCGGATTCCACCCCAAGTCAAAATTGGAGCTTGACCAATGGCTACATTTTGTGACAAATCGTAAGAGGTCAAGTTTGTTCACATTTGTGGGAGCCAAGCGGAATAAGATCAAGGATGATTTTAGATCCATATTGTTGAGCCATTGCTACAACGAGTCGGCCTCCTGCCGGGTTGTGGACTGCTCTATATCTGAGTGCCACGGCGGGACGCCCGAGATCCAAGAGGCATTCTTGGACTCGGACTTTTGTCTGCAGCCTAAGGGGGATACGTACACTAGAAGGTCAATCTTCGATTGCATGCTGGCCGGTTCGATCCCGGTTTTCTTTTGGAGAGAGAGTATTGCGGGTCAATATGATTGGTTCTTGGGTGATGAACCGGACCGGCTTTCGGTGTTCATAGATCGGAAGGATGTTAGGAATGGTACGTCAATTAGAAAAGTGTTGGAAGGGTATAGTAAGGAAGAAGTAAGAAGGTTGAGGGACAAGGTTATTAGTTTGATACCAAATTTTATTTATGGTGATGGAAGTGGGATTGGGAAAGATGCATTTGATATTTCCCTTGATGGAGTGCTTAAGAGAATCAAGGGTCAAAATAAGAACATAAGATAAAAGCCTTTTTTATGCAAGATTAGTGTTTACTCAATGCCTTTGATATTGCGATTAATTTGTTTTTTTTTGAAAAAAATAAGTAGTAATATGAAAATATGAAGTGTTGAGTATTTGTAAAGGAAAAAATTGGTTCCATAACAATTTTGAAATCCTATGCTAAAAGTAAGGAAGGAACAATATGAAATGCTATGTTAAAATGGTATAATTACTTTTTTTGTTATTAAATTTTATTATTTTCAATTTAATAATACGTGACATTAATTTAAATTGTTAGATTTTGAATTCTTAATCGCATACCATGATTAGGCATTTATAGCAAAACATCTTTCATTAATATGAGCAATTCAAATTGTCTAAATTTTATTTATTTCAAAATGAATTAAATTTTATATTATTAATAGCCTAATTTAATTTGTTAATTATTTTAATCTATATAGAAATTAAAGTGTCACCTAATATTTTCTTTATGAATTAACTTAATAAACTATTTACATATAATTCTTTATTACATATAAATTTTGTCCATTAAGTTTTAATTTGTCGTTCTAACTTCATTAATTCTATATTCTTAAAAGAAACAGAGTCAAATGAATTAGAACACCAAACATTAATGAAAATTATTTTAATTCCAAAAACTTTGATTAGTGTACTCCAGATTTATTAAAAAGCAACCCACGTCTTTACGAGTTAAGAGCAAAAGCATATTCTATAAAATAACAAAACATAAACCCTAAGATAAGACCTGATTTAATGGCTCATTCCAAAAAAATATATAAAAGGTGAAAAACACAAAAACTATTTGTAAGACATTCAAAACTGACAAATTCATAGTTTAGGATGTTTAGGTGGGTGATTAACACAAGTTGTTGAGTAATTTGATGTATAAAGTTTAGGTTTCATCCACTTATTTGCTAATTTTAGAGCTAACGAGAGTGTCAAAGTCTTGATGCAAAAACAGGTCCAAAATGAGCTTAAACGGAGTTGAACGGGCCAATACAGAGAGTTTTGCCCACCCGGGCGTTTTCTAGGCGAAGAAATACCCGTCGGGCATTCTAGCTAGAAATGCACACAGAGAGACAGAGAATTCGCTCGGTCGGGCGTTTTCCATCCGAAGAAATGTCCGTCTGGGCGTTTTGAAGCGAGTTACGAGTTCTAGACAAAACAGCCAGTCGAGTGTTTTGACAGTCACAGATCACCCAGTCAGGTGTTTTTGACAGCTTCCTTATTTTGCCCATTTTTCACTCCAAAATATAAAAGGGACTTCACACATTCGAGCCCTAACTCCCACACTACCAAATCAAGAGCTGAAACAAGAGAATGAAGAGGATTTGAAGGCCAAGGAGCTTCTCCTCTCAAGAGATTGAAGGAGAAGACTCCCCACCATCAATCCCACACATAGGGAGTTCTAGTTTATCTTTCTATTATGCTTTTTTTTCCATTTCCTTTGGTTTTCTTCTTGTTTTGTCTTTGACTATGAGTAGCTAAGTTTCTAATAGCGATTTGGTGAAGTTTGTGTTAGAATGCCTTGAATCATTGCTTAATTGATCAAGCTGAGCGGTTGTAACCTGAGTTGATCAGTTGTTAGGTTGCCATTGAATCATTGTTGAGTTGATCAAGTCAAAGGGTCGAGCTAATCAAGCTAAGAATGTTAGGTTTCTATTATTGGGCTTAATTGTTGTATCAAGCCCAGTTTGTCTTTTGTACCTATTTATATAGAAGTAGGACACGAGAATTTGTAAGAGCAGTGGCAGCCTTTTAGAATTGGCATCGTTGCATTTGTATTCGTAGTCATAATACAATTTGATCTTCGTTCTTGCCCGTGGACGTAGCCAACACAAGGTTGGTGAACCACGTAACTTTTGTGTCTCCTTACGTTCTTTTGTTTGTCGATTACACTATTACCCGACCTGTCATAACAAACTGGTATCTAGAGCCTGAGTTATCGAACTAGGGTTTTGAATTCTGCTGCTAGGGTTTTCTGGAAAATCGATCAAAGATTTCTGCTTTGAACGTGAAGGTTGACAAATTCACCAGGAAAAATAGGGTTTATGGGAGCAGCTCAAAACGAAAAAGGCTACGGAGGATGATAAGGAATGGAAAACCTTAGACGAAAAGGCCCACTCGACCATCACGTTGAGCCTGTCTGAAGATGTTATCATCGAAGTTGCGGATCAGGAGACAGCTGCTGATCTTTGAGCGAAGTTGGAGAGTCTATACATGACGAAGTCTCTAACCAATAAGTTGCTTCTGAAGCAACGTTTGTTTCGGTTACGCATATAGGAAGGTAAGCCCCTTCGGGATCATCTGGAAAATTTGAATAAAATTTTGCTAGATTTGTGTAACGTTGTAGTTAAAGTAGAAGATGAGGATGCTGCTTTAATTTTACTTGTGTCTTTGCCTGAATCTTAAGAAAATTTTGTTGAGTATTTTATGACTGGCAAGGAAACTCTTTCGTTGGAGGATGTTCGATATGCTCTTCACATTAGAGAGGATTGTCAACAGGCAACGAGTTCGGCCACAGAAAATCTGCCATTTACGGGTAAGGGACATAAGAAATTTGGACAGAAGAAGCAGAGCTCCAAAGGTTCGAAAGGTCCTAAAGGCCCTAAGCCAGATGATATTTACAGATATTGTAAGGAACCAGGGCATTGGAAGGCTGATTGTCCAAGGATAAAGAAGAAATTGGGCAACAAAGAGGATGCTAACGGTTCTGCGACTGTTGCAGAAGCTGATGACACAAATTCAGAAGAAGAATTGGCCTTGGTTGCGGATGAACAGACACACGGTAATGATGTGTGGATTTTGGATTCATGAGCGTCGTATCATCTCTGTCCTCACAGGGAATACTTCACCACTTATGAGCAGATAGATGGAAGCAATGTTACCATGACCAACAGTGTTGTTTGTAAGGTGGTTGGCATCAGCTCAATCAGGATTCAGACGCATTATGAGGTCTTCTGCACCTTGAACGATGTTAGGCATGTTCCACATATGACGAAGAATCTGATATCCCTGAGTACATATGATAGTAAGGGGTTCAGTTTCAAAGGTGAAGGTGGAGTATTGCGTATTTTGAAAGGTTCAAAGGTGGTTTTGACAGCGTTGAAACGGGGTACTTTGTATGTTCTGAGAGGTTCCATCGTGGCAAATTCTGCTGATATTGCATCATCCGAGGTTGCAACCAAGGATATGACCAAGCTATGGCATATGAGGCTTGGTCATATGGGAGAACGTGACATGAGAATCATGTCGAATCGTGATTTTCTTTCGGACCATAAAGTGCAGAAACTTGATTTCTGCGAACACTGTGTATTAGGGAAGCTTCATCGCAACAAGTTTCCAAAGAAGGGTGTTCATTGAATGAAGGGGACGCTTGACTACATTCATATAGATTGTTGGGGTCCCTCACGTGTTGTGTCGATGATTGATGACTCCTCAAGAATGACCTGGGTGTTTATGATGAAACATAAAGGTGAGGCATTCATGAAGTTCAAAGAGTGGAAGACTCTGATTGAAAACCAGACATGGAAGAAACTCAAGCGATTGAGAACAGATAACGGTCTGGAATTTTGTTCGTCTGAGTTCGATGAGTTCTGTAAGAGTGAAGGGATCGTTCGCCATCACACCGTTAGATATACACCACAACAGAATGGTGTAGCAGAACGCATGAATTAGACGTTATTGGAGAGAGCTAGATGTATGCTCGTGAACCCCATCCCTCACTACTAACCGATCCTGCGATCTACCTCCCCTCTGCTTCGATTAACTAATGTTATTCTTTCTAATATTATTTTTTGTTATTCGTAGATCTTGTTTGTGAGATTGAGAAAAAGAAAGCTATTTCCAGACTGTTCTAATTTCTATGTATACTAAACTATGCCGATTGCATATACATAATTGTATTAATTTCTTTTTTCATTTTCTTTGAATGTCTTCTTTGTTATATCTTCTTTTCTTTCTTTCTTCAGATAAATCCAAGATTCCAGAGTATATCTTCCCACGAGTCAAAGTCAGAAAGACGCTTCGAATCTTTTTCTATTGAATCTTATCTCTTAGAAAGAAAGATACTTTCATTTTTTTTATTGAATTTAATCAAAAAAGAGAAAAGTATCTTTCTCGCATACATTCTCCATTACACTGTCGTAACAAAAATATCAGATGCGACAATGCAACATAGAAATGGTTGGTACATGAAACCGCAATCTGATAGCTATATATCTAAATAGCCTTTGTACTATCAATAGAATCAATTATAACAAGTCACACACTCATATTCCGGAAATACAGAAAGAAATAAATTCCATGATCGAACTATCAAAATAGAATAAGCCATTAAATTGAGTTCTAACTTATTTATTTTTTATTCAAAAATTAAAAAAGCTAGGACTTTGTAATTCTTATAGATTTAATTCATTGAAATTCCATCCAATAAAACGGAAGAATTATAAATCTCCAAAATAATAGATAGAAATACCGCAAATAGAGCCATTGCGACACCCATCAATAGAGTCGTTCCCCACCCTAGGAAGTTTTGGGCAGGGGTAGTAAACACAGTTTGTTATCTGATCAACCGTGGATGTAACACCCCTAACCCGGTCGTCGACCAACCGAATCGAAGGTGTCACAAATCCCGGTATCAAAATTATGCTGAAAAAAGATTTCATTTTCGCAAACCAACTAGTAACTAACTACATTATATAATAAGTAATTTTTATATTTTATATATAGACGTGTATTCCAATTTCAGCAAAAGAAACATGTTCTGTAGCATATTTACAACGCAGCGGAATCCAAAATATAGAATTTATCTTGGTCATGCCACAACCTTCAAAACGAGATATGTACCCAAAACAAGACTTGATCAGTGACTAGTAAGGCGTAGTGCTGACGTAGAGGAAAGGACTAAGGCCAAGCTCCAAAATATGACAACCTGTACACATTTCAATATTATCACCAAATCACAAATTAAGTACTAAAAAGCAAGATTAGTAGTATGTTTTCAATCCATCTTGAAACATCATTTCTTCTAATTACTTGTAACACCCCAATAAATCAAGTAGCATATATAATCATAAACATCTCCTTAATAGCAATAATAGCAATGAAATAACCTCAATAGCTCGGTAATGTGCTGGTCTTAAAACATATTACTTCTACTATTAATCAGAGGCTCCAACAAAGGCTCCGGAGAGCAAAATATTTCAGAGGCTCCACAGAGCAAGACATTCAGAGGCTCTGAAGAGCATACCAGAGGTCCCGAAGGACAAACAGAGGCCCGCAGAGGGCAAACAGAGGTCCTCAAAGGACAATGCAGAGGCCCATGAAGAGCGATACAAAGGGCAGAAATTTTCATGTCCAAATAATCCATTTCATACTTAGCAACAACATCGCAATATCCAATTAATAGTAAAACTAAATCTCAAATCTCTAATTCACATCTCCCAAAACATTTTCCAGAGGTATGCCAATATATAGGTGCACATATTTAGATCTCCAAAACTACAAGTTCATCATTCCCAAAACGCATTATGTATACAAATATATACTTATATATATAAAGAATGTATGGGTGAATAAAGGATTTCCCAAATCAAAACCATTTCATTTCATATATACATGTATATGCATAGATATTAGATATTACGTGTGTATTCAATATATATATAAAGAGAGGTAGCCTATATATATTTACATATATTGTTTTCATCCACTATATCCTTAATTTACAATACTACTAGGCAATTATCTCAAGTATTTAAAAGAATTGTGTGTGTAAATGCAAAGACAGCAATTGTCCATAACTTTTCCATATTCACATGATGATCATCTCCTATAACTTCAAATTAACCCATAAGAGCAATTACTATTCAACTAATCATTTGCCTTTCTTGAATATCTAGTCCTTAATTTTTTTTAGATTCACATAGCAACATAATTTTACCCAGTTATCATGTATTCAACAAAGACCTAAATAAGTAAAATAATTTCAGCCATATTTATGAGAGAAATTCTTGGTCCTTAGTCGATTACTCACTAGGTGATAAGTTTCTTCAATAAATCCCATCATTTTGAGCATAGTAGGAGTTAAAAACAATCAAATTCTTACTCTAATTTCGTCAACATCGAAAATGAAAACCACAAACTTGATTTCCAAGCTTGAACCCTCAAATTAAGGTGAGAGAAAAGGCTAGCAAAAAGAGGAGATGATGAATATTGTTGGGGAAGAGGATGCCGAAGATATTGGATAGCCGGGCAGCACCGTCGATGGTCCGATCGGAGCTGCGTACAGTGAGTATAGAGTGTGGTGTTCTTCTTTTTGCTTTCCGGAGAGGGAGAGTAAGGGGTGGAAGTGGAAAGAGTGATTGTTGGATTCCCTTTAAAGAAATCTAAATAATATCTATTTTAAAAGCATTTCTAGAATAATCTATACTTCTCTCAATTTTTCCACAAAATTACCTATTTCCTTATTCATTTATTTTCCACATTCAAATAGGTAAATTACATATTCTCTCTATTTTTAAATGACATCTAATTATTACTAACTATTAATTTACCTTCTCACTACATTAGACATTGATTTAATTTAATTTATTTGGTCCTTTCATCCATTCCCACACTTTATTCCTATTCTTATTTGGTCAAATAAAAATAATAGTTTAGTACTTACTATAAACCGATAACTATCATACCATCAATATTATTCATCTTTACTCCAATTCATATAATAATTCTAATTCTAAATTATCACCATATTTTAAACTTCATCAATTTATCAATTATGCCTAGTAATTATTTTACGTTTTCAATATAAATCACTATTTTTCAAAAACCTAAATAATTGATTATATGATTGGAACAGTAATTTCGTATAGGGCCATTTCTAGGGCGTTATAGTGGACCTCACACTGGCATTGAATGCAAGACACCATACGAGGTATGGTCCGATTCACCTGAAGATTACTCTGTGTTGAGATTTTTTGGGAGTACTGTTTACTATCATGTGAGTGAGGGTAAATTGGAGCCAAGAGCTAAGAAGGGAGTATTTGTTGATTATGGAGAAGGAGTTAAGGGGTATAGAATCTGGTCATCTTCAGAGAATAGAATTATTCTCAGTCGGAATGTGGTGTTTGATGAAAACTCTATGCTTAAATCTATTGTGAAGTCTATTGCTGCAGAGGATTTGGAAGGTGTTGATGAACAGGTGGAGCTGCAAGTTACTCACGATGAGAGTGAATCACAACTCCAAGGTGGAGAAGATCAACACACTACTACTGAAGCCACCGATACTTCTAGTTTGGATGTTCATCCACAAGCTCGTCAGACAAGCATCGCTATTGACAGATCTAGGAGGACAAATGTGAAGCCTCGGTCGATGTATGGTTTTGAGGACATGATGGCATATGCACTGCAGGTTGCCAATGAGGTCGAAGATGAGCCTTCGGCAGATGAACCACCTACCTACAAGGAAGCTGTTTCGGGCACTGAGCGTGCCAAGTGGCTCGCTGCAATGGAAGAAGAGATAGAATCACTTTTGAGGAACCTGGCTTGGGAATTGGTTCCACGGCCTAAGGGAAGAAAGATTTTCACTTGCAAATGGATTTTCATGAAGAAGGAAGGCACTACACCAGATGAGAGCATTAGATACAAAGTTCGGCTAGTTGCAAGAGGATTCACGCAGAAGGAGGGGGTTGACTATAATGAGATATTCTCACCAGTGGTCAGACACACTTCCATCAGAGTGTTACTTGTTGTAGTTGCACATTATGATTTGGAACTTGAGCAACTAGATGTGAAGACGGCTTTCCTACACGGATTGCTTGATAAAGATATCTACATGACTCAGCTAGAGGGGTTTGTGGTCCGGGCAAAGAGGATTATGTTTGCAAGTTGAAGAAGTCCTTGTATGGACTAAAGCAGTCTTCGAGCTATTGGTATAAGAGGTTTGACAGTTATATGATCAAGTTGGGATTCAGCATTAGTCCGTATGATTGTTGTGTGTATCACAACAAAGCTGATGATGGTTCTATGATCTATCTTGTTCTGTATGTGGATGATATGCTCATTGCTGCGAAGTCAAAGTCTGAGATTAAGAAGCAGAAAGCCTATATGAATGTTGAATTTAATATGAAGGATTTGGGTGTTGCGAAGAAAATTTTGGGCATGGAGATTTCTAGGGATAGAGAAAAGAAGAAGCTTTCTCTGTCACAGAAGAACTACATTGAGAAGATTTTTTTTAAGATTTGGCATGTCTATATCTAAGGCTATTGATACTCCAAGTGCCACAAACATTCGTCTATCTTCTGATCATGCACCGAAATATGAAGTCGAGGAGGAGTACATGTCTCGAGTCCTGTACTCTAATGCAGTAGGGAATTTGATGTACGCCATAGTTTGTACTCGACCAGACATAGCACATGTTGTTAGTATTGTCAGCAGGTTCATGTGACATCATGGAAAGGAGCACTGACAGGCTGTGAAGAGGATCTTTCGTTACTTGAGAGGTACGTCTGATATTGGTCTCGTTTATGGAGGTGATACTCACTGTTTAGTGACCGGTTATTCTGATTCTGACTACGCTGGAGAGTCGATAGTAGAAGATCTCTGACCGGTTATGTTTTCACTCTTAGTGGTTCTGTTGTTAGTTGGAAAGCAATTTGCAGGCTGCAGTTACTTTGTCTACTACTGAGGCAGAGTATATGGCGTTGACAGAAGCTGCTAAAGAGGGAATATGGTTGCAAGAGCTAGTTGGTGATCTTGGTTTACATAAAGATCAAGTTGTTGTGTTCTGTGACCGTCAGAGCGCTATTTGTTTAGCCAAGGATCAATTCCACCATGAGAGGACTAAGTATATTGATGTGAGGTATCATTTTCTAAGAAATGAGAAAAGAATTGAGGTGAAGAAAGTAGGTACTGCTGATAATCCTTCTGATATGTTCACCAAGTCAGTCCCGCAGAGCAAGTTTCAACATTGTTTGGACTTGTTTAATGTTATGAGCTGTTAGTTGCCAATGGAGGGCAAATTGAGGCAAGGAGGAGAAGTTTCTTCGTCTGGTATTATGATAATGCATTTGGAAGGATGATTCAAGTCAAGGTGGAGATTTGTTAGGATGCCTTGAATCATTGCTTAGTTGATTAAGCTGAGGGGTTGTAACCTGAGTAGATCAGTTGTTAGGTTGCCACTGAATCATTGCTGAGTTGATCAAGTCGAATCATTGCTGAGTTGATCAAGTCGAATCATTGCTGAGTTGATCAAGTCGAAGGGTCGAGCTGATCAAGCTAAGAATGTTAGGTTTCTGTTATTGGGCTTAATTTGTTGTATCAAATCCAGTTTGTCTTTTGTACCTATTTATATAGAAGTAGGGCACGAGAATTTGTAAGAGCAGTAGCAGCCTTTTAGAATTGGCATCGTTGTATTTGTATTCGCAGTCATAATACAATTTGTTCTCCGTTCTTGCCCGTGGACGTAGCCAACACAACGTTGGTGAACCACGTAAATTTTGTGTCTCCTTACGTTCTTTTGTTTGTCGATTACACTATTACATGATCTATCATAACAGTTTGAATGGATTGAATTTATGGTTGAATGCTTATCTATCTCATTTTGTTGGTTTTGTTGATTCTTGAGCTTTTATTATCTATTTGCTTAGCTACCAATTAGATACATTTTTTGCTTAATTGTTGTCATTAAGAAATGCATGATTAGGATAGATGTGCAATCAACAACTCTATGCAACCCATGTAATCGAGAGATGCTTGTGCTAGAGAGAGGGCTTGAGTCCATCGGTCTTAGGAGTCGTTCTCGAAGTGTTGAGAGAAGACTCCGACATTAGAGGCCGACCAACGCGTTAGATGCACTCGAGAGAGGGTCTAATCAAATTTTATTTATATATTCTTAAAAGAAACAGAATAAAATGAATTAGAACACCAAACATTAATGAAATACTATATTTTAATTCCAAAAATTAGTGTACTCCTGATTTATTGAAAAGCAACCCACGTCTTTAAGAGTTAAAAGAAAAAGCTTACTCTATAAAATAACAAAACATAAACCCTAAGATAAGACCTGATTTAATGGCTCATTCCAAAAAAAATATAAAAGGTTAAAAACAGAAAAACTATTTGTAAGACATTCAAAACGTCAAATCGACGGGCTTAATTCAATTTAAAATTAATAGAATAATAACGTGATGAGATTATAAAGAGAAGAACAATGGTAAGAATAGATACAATGACGTTTCGTGAGTTTAGTTTCAGTTCGAAGGGAAAAAATGATGAAGACGACCACTCATTTGCAGATATTAGAATGAAATTGTAACAAAAGAAAATACTAGAAATCAACTCAAATAGAAAATATTACTATGTGATAATTTATTTGATAGATAGAATAAAATAAGTAAACAAATTGAATTAAACTATAAATAATAGAGTACTCATTTTGAAAAAAATAAAATTGTAGCAAACTAGATATTGTTATTGTTGTTTGTAGTCTATTATTATAAGTATAAATTTGGTCTAAAGTAAAGCTATCAAATAATTTGAATTAAGAATAAGACTAAATTGAAAAATATTAAAGATCAAACATTAACTATAATTAAGTATAGAGATGGTTTTATATGCGCGTCATCCCATTATGGCTGATGCACCGACATATATAAAAACTGCAAATTAACACCATATTTAATGCTTAATCATCTAAATTAATATCATAAACATCGCTGTTTTCTGTCATAAGCCCTGCCCCTAAATTTGGTCGGTGTTATTTTCAACAACAAAGCCTATTATTTTTTCTATTTTCTTCTCAAATTTGTTTAATCTAATTTTGTTTTATGACATTGAGGTATCCACCTTTAAATCAGCCGCGACGCGCGTCGCCCTTCCAACTTTTACTTTAGTAATTTATATTGTTGCATCGAAGATTGAGAATTCATTTCTAATTTAAATCTCAGTTAACAAATTGCGTTATTTGCGCAGATCGTGACAACCACTGGATGCTAAATTGCTAATCACATGATCGGCCCACATTAAAATTTAAATTATGCTTGGTAATTATGATAATTAATGTGGCCCTTCTATCATTACGTTTCCTAGATACCCTTCCACGTTTTCACTCCTTGTACATTTATTTAATATATTATCTGCTATTAATAAATTTTTTTTGCAGTGAAGTTAATTAAGCCTTATTCCGGATCTATAATGACACCCACGATCAGAAGATTATTTTTTTAAACAAAAGTTAGCTCGATAGGTGTTCCCTCGTGGTTCGTTCTTGATTATGAATAAAGTCATGAATCTATATTAATTTAATATTCAAATTTCTAATCATTATTATTCATCTCTACTAATTCTAGAGAGATGAGATTTGACCCTAATGAATAGCATTATAGCCATAACTTTTTAGGTGAATTAAATTCCTCGCTAAATCAATTTTTATTTGAATCGAAATTGTAGCAAGTCATATTGTTACTACATGGCATCCCTCTTTTTATAAGGTTGTTGACCTAATTATTAATCCAATTCACATTTAAAAATAGCTCCACATAGAGGATAGGTCATAGGTGGCTAATTACACTTGGTTGAAGTGCGCCCTAAATTAAGACTATAATATTCCATCAATTATATAGTCTTATTTTTGTTTTGTTGCTTTATATTATTCGTAAAGGTAGTCGAAGTTCTTCACCAAATTAGCACCCCTCTTCCTCTCAAAAACTCCTATTTCACTATTTGTAGCTATACTATATACTTCCATACATCCCAATGTTGGAAAATCTCCATTTCAAGATTGATAAATTTTGTCCAAGAAAGACAATCCATTCCCTCCTAATTTTTTTGCTCAAATGCTCATTTTTCCTAGTAATCCTCCTCCTCTTCCAAATCTATTCCCTACGTTCAATCCTCAACTCTCCACCACCGCCACCGCCGCCGCCACCCCTCAAGCCGCCGTCAAGATGCGACGCCGGCCTCGTCTACGTCTACGACCTTCCCCCGGCCTTCAACGCCGACCTCCTCCGCAACTGCCACGATCTAGACCCATGGATATCTAAATGCAACACCCTCTCCAACGCCGGCTTCGGCCCCCGTGCCACATCCCTCCCGGCCATGCCGGAAGGCCTCACCTCGTCGTGGTACTGGACCGACATGTTCGCGGCCGAGGTCATGTACCACGCGAGGATCATGAAGCACGAGTGCCGCACCACGGAGCCCCAATCCGCTACGGCCTTCTACATACCCTTCTACGCTGGGGTCGCAGTGGGAAAGTATTTATTCACCAATCGCAACTACACCGCAAGGGATCGAGACTACCAATGCGAGGACATGCTGACGTGGCTCAAGGATCAGCCTCCGTGGAGGCGATCCAACGGCTCTGACCACTTCATCCTCCTGGGGAGGATGACGTGGGATTTTCGCCGGCGTGGAGACGAAGACTGGGGGTCCAGCTTCGTCTACATGCCGGTGATGAAGCAGATCGTGCGGCTGACCGTCGAGCGGGACCCATGGGACCACCGCGAGATCAGTGTTCCCTACCCCACCGGATTCCACCCAAAGTCAAAATTGGAAGTTGACCAATGGGTTGATTTTGTTACATCTCGCAATAGGACTAGCTTGTTCACATTTGTGGGAGCCAAGCGGAATAAGATCAAGGATGATTTTAGATCTTTACTTCTAAGCTATTGCTACAACGAGACGGGGTCGTGTCGCGTTGTGGACTGCTCAGGATCGCGGTGCTACAAGGGTACGCCCGAGATCCAGGAGGCGTTCCTGGGGTCGGATTTTTGCCTGCAGCCTAGGGGGGACGCGCATACTAGAAGATCGACGTTCGATTGTATGCTGGCCGGTTCGATTCCGGTTTTCTTCTGGAGGAGGAGTATTGAGCATCAGTATGAGTTGTTCTTGGGCGACGAACCGGACCGGTTTTCGGTGTTTATTGATTGGAAGGATGTTAGGAATGGTTTGTCGATTAGGAAAGTGTTGGAAGGGTATAGTAGGGAAGAGGTAAGAAGGATGAGAGAGAAGGTTATTAGTTTGATACCAAATTTTATTTATGGAGATGGGAATGGGATTGGTAAAGATGCATTTGATATTGCTACTGATGGAGTGATTAAGAAAATCAAGGAACAAAATGAATCCAACATGAGATAGAAGCCTACTTTGTCACAAGAAGAAGAAGAAGAGGTGCAAGGCCGGCAAATCTAGGTATGTATGTACGGAGTTGAAAAGGTCAAATTTTTTTATACCTAATTACTAAAAATGTCAATTTTTTGAGAAAACGATTGTGTTGAAATATCATCAGAGATAGATATTACTGTTTTAGTTAAAGATTTAGTTATGTTCTTTTCTATTTTCTTATAGAATATACTTATTGTGACAAAATTCTCTTGTATTTGCAATAAAGGGATATTTTATTTTCATCGTGTATTACACATGTATATCGCACTGGCGTAGGTTTTTATATTATTTTTTTCGGCAAATAAGGAATCCAATTTCAATATGCCAAAAATGCCAAGCACAATGGATTCCTACTTTTCTAGATGTTATGATAATAAATGTGATGCTATTGATGCAGTTTTTAAGCAGGATTGAAAAATCAAAAATTCAAATTCAATAGTATTTCGATTCAATTCATACAATTTTAGTCGATTTTCAATATTTTGCCTCTAAATTGTAAATTTAGGTCAACATTTAGCATTAATTAATTTGACTTAACTTTACACGGTCTCAAATGAAAATGCGACACCTGCTAATGCTATGGCCGAAGTGTTTTACTTTCTTGAACTTCGTTTGAACGTAATTGAAGGCTGATAAGCCGCTAATCACAGTTATATTCACACTTTTATATGATTCAAAAGCATGGTACTGTACTAATCAGGTGACCAGCCAAACTGATTAAAATAATTAAAAATCAATGTACTTAATACTTGGTCAATAAAATAGTTTACCTAAAATAAATTAGTATCCAAATTTTGAGGGAGAGTATGCCAAAGTATTTACACATTTTTTGTTTTATTACTTTATGTATATTTATTAAAATAATTGTGTATGATTAGTTATAACGTGGCCGCATAGTTTTGTTGTTAAAAATATTATTCTATTTTTCTTTGAAATTAGAGTTTCTGCTATAAATATTAAATATAGTACTCGTATGAGTTTTTATTCTATTTCAAAGGTCTTCAGCGAATCGAAAAAGTGAAAATAATTAATGATTCAGTTTTGTTTTATGCATGCATAGTACGGAGTAGTATTCTTTGATGATTAAGTTTTAGTCTAAACTGCTACCTACTTTTTATATTTTTTTAGAATTAAAATATATGAATTTTACTCTTTTTTAGTTTTCCCTTCAAATTAGTTTTTCTCCAAATTGAAGCTGATGTATCTGTCGTAAAATCCTACATGGAAAAAATAAACGTGATGATCATTAATACAACATTGTTTTTAATAAATAGTGATATTTGCCTCTAAATACAAGAATTTTTTAAGTTTTCCAGTTTTCACTCAAACTTTTGAGACTAGAAAAAATTAGAAAATATCAAAAGTTCAGATATGTACAAGCAAATTATTGAAAGATTGTACGACCATTTTTTGTAATGTAGATAGTAATGTCATGCGCGTAGTTCACATCAATGGGAAAAAAACTTCAAAATTCATATATTTCGATCAAAAATAAAAAATCTTTTAAGTCTTCAAGTATTGCTAATTAAAGTTTTAAGGCCCAATATTGTTCAGTTCATACAATCTTTTTGAGTTATTCAAGGTTTACCTGTTCCTTGTCAATTCTATTACACATGCAAACAAAATTTAAATCTAGGCATACTATGCAACTCCACATCTTTTAAGGCTTGGGCTGACTCGCCTCAATTGAGAGGATCTAATGGACGCCCCCTCTCACGCCTCTCACGCCAGGTGGTGTTCGGTTTGCTAGAAAAAATAATACCAAGATATAATTGAGGATTGAGTTGTGAGATTATTTTAGTCATAGGGGTTAGCTATGACTAATTATCTCATAGTTATCTATCTAGGATTGAGTTGTGGTATTGTAGAACCAAACACACTACATAATTAATCCGGGACAACAATATTGCAACACTCCCTTAGGCCATGTTTGGTTGACGGGAAAGTAAAGTTGACAAGGAAAATAATTTCTAGGAAAATGAATCCAAGGAATGTGATTCGTAATAACTTTACTTTCCCATGTTTGAAACATATCAAGATTTTAAATTTTATATTTGATTTAAACACTAACTAAAAATATGCTTATTATCATTTTTATTTATAAAAAAGAATAATAATATAATTTTTTTAATAAGTTATTAATTATAAATGGTAATAATTATATTATTATTTAATTATTACGATGGATAATTTAAATATGAATTATCCAACATAATATATAATAATATAATTGTATTTATAGTTACATGGTATTATATTAAAATCATAAATGATTATAATAATATACTCCTATATGATTATTTTTATTATAGCTAAAATATTTATAATTTAAAATTTCAGTATGATTTTATTGATTAATTATTAATTTATGAAAAAATAATAGTAATTATTTATTATTGTATGATTTATATTATATAGTTATATTTTAATTATTTAATAAATTATTAATTATTATCATGATAATAACAATTATATATACATATCATAATAATATAGTTATAATTATGATAAATTTAATTATAATATTTATTATACTGAAATTAAGTATGATATATAATTTAAATTATTTTTAAAACATTAATTGATATAGTAATAATAAAACTATACTATATTGCATTAAATATGTAAGAATCCTAAAACTGGGAATAAGAATACCTAAGAAAAGTTAGGATTCAGAATCCTGGAAAGTTGTACTAACTTTCCTTGTTTCGGGATTCTGATTACTTTCCCAATTTGATTAAAAACCGAAACAAACACAAGAATTTAAAATTTAAGGAATCGGATTACTTTCCCTGGCAGAATCCTGGCAACCAAACATAGCCTTAATGTATACTACTAGTATTAATCCTCGTACGATGCTTAGACCCAATTCATTTTCATCGTACTATTTTCATATTGTCATTTAATTAGTTAAAATAAGAAGAAATATAATTACATAGAGTAATAGAATTTTAAAAATGTATATATATTAATTTATTAGAAAAAGTATAGAAATAAAATTGATTTAAGTTTGAAAGTAGATCACATAGACATATATGTCAATTGAAACACTTTGGATCTCTATTACAGATAGAACAATTACACTTTAACAACAGAAAATAATTCTATACCGAAATATCATAATATTTATAGATAGGGAAATCAGCGATTGTTTTTATATTACCAAGTGTAAGCAATACATCAATTACTTTTGAGTATTTGAGACTTTTAAATTGCAATTGACCGAAAATTTAATTAATAAATCATTCATTATTCTCAAAATTTATTTGGGAAGCCAATGACTTTGTGTTGTATCGGACAATGGTGTTGACCAATAACTTTTGCTTTTTTACTCTAATTAAGAGTAAAGGCCAAATGTGGTCTCTAATATATGACCGTTTTATCAATTTGATCCTTAACATTATCATTTTGATTATTTGGTCCCTCACAAATAAACTTGGACCCGAATCGGTCCTCACTTAACAGAACCGTGAAAAAATAGACGGTGATTGCAATTTGACTATATTAAATTACTAATGGTAATTAATTATACATAATTATAATTCTTAATTCCTATTAAATTATAAATTATTCATTTCATTTTGCAACTGATACTATCTTTTTTCCAATTTTGCTAATAGGAAAAGAATTATAATTAGGTATAATTAATTATCATTAGTAATTTAATATAGTCAAATTGCGGCCATGATCTATTTTTTTACGGTTCTGTTAAGTGAGGACCGATTCGGGTCCGAGTTTATTTGTGAGAGACCAAATAATCAGAAAGATAATGTTAAGGACCAAATTGATAAAACGGTCATATGTTAGGGACCACATTTGGTCTTTACTCTCTAACTAATGATCATATTTCCCTCTAAAATAACAATCTTATAAATAATCTAAAAACTTTCTTTTTATATTAGTAGTATAGATAGATTACTCATTCAAAACATATGGAGTACTATAATATATGCATAATTAATTGTATTATCACAATCATATGCACAATTTCAATAAAAATTAATAATTAATGTGATATTTTTATACATTTAATATAATTTTTGTAATAATTAGAAATTGACTAATCAACTTCTTCTAAAAATGCATAATAATGTGAATTTAAAATGCAACCTAAATACACAAATTTTTAATATTGATAACAATTAAAAACGGACAGACCCACTTCTTCTAAAAATGCATAATTAATGTTAAAATAGATGATTAAAATTAAAATACAACCTAATACACAAATTAATTGAAATTTTGAAAAAATTAACACATCGAACTAACCCCTCTTCTTATTCTTCCATGGCAGCTCATTCCCACCCCGCCATCACTGGGTGTCCACGCGGTGGCGGACGCTCGTTGGACGCTGCGCCCTTCACAGCATCGCGACTCTGCTCGAAACTCCTGTTATGGATGCCTCTTAGGTCCAATATGAGTTGAATTTGTGAGCTTCAAGTTTATTAGTATGATTCTATGCCCAAATTAAACATTTTGTTTAATTAATCAGGAGCTTAAGTCTTTTATAAAGTAGGTCCAGGCTAAGTTGAGTTCTAAGATTAAGAAAGCCCAACAACCCAACATGACCTGCTTGCTTCATAGACCTCACTGATCTGAACCTCAAACTGATCGGGCTTGGCCAGGTCAGATCGGCCCCACCTCACAATAACTTAACTGAGCCCGAACTTTAAATGAAACAAAATACTACTACTTCCTTTGTCTCTATGTGGATGAGTCGTAGTATCATTTTGTGGGTTGATTTTAAGGTATTTTTGACCCAAAAAATAAAAAACGTAACACAAATAATATTAACTCGAAGTTGACGGACATCAAAAGATATTTTCATAGTACATGGAGTAAATTATTTAAATCTTTTCTATGAATAATATTACACGCGGTATACTCGTCTTTCAAAGTGGAGATCCCTAAATTAAGGTGTATAAACCCATTAACTCCTTTTTGCTTTACACATTAACTCCTTTTTGCTTATTTCTATATCGTGCCGGTCTCCACTTTATTAAAGAAGATATCATTGAACATAAAATAAGCCACCATATATCCGCTCAAAAAAATTATATTAAGACAGTTATTTTGACTTTAAGGTAATTTATTGCACCGATTTCTTTTCTTTTTCTTTTTTAATTTTTTCTGTATTATTTAAATACCCATCATTAGCATTGTCAATACGACTATAATATTTATTCTAGTGACTAGAAACTGAGTATAATATCTAAGAGTTTTCGTTTTAATACTAATAGAGATGTTAATCAAGTCAATATACAAATTCAATTTTGAGGCCAATTATATCGCGCCTGCATTATATTTGGATCGACTAAACCTTCTATATTTAGTTTATCTTGTTGGGTGATAATTTATTTACGAAAAAATTAGTATGCACAATTTTAATTGACGTCTACATTCGTGTAAAAATATACTACTCTCTATTGTCAGTTCAGGTGAATAATGCAGAATTCTTTTAAGAATAAAAAATTGTGGAGTATATATGTACGTAATTGGAGCTGAATCATCAATCTAACCTCCGTCAATCAACCCAATCACTATTTGTATAATTTGCAGAAAACTGGATACTATCAATATCATAGACTTGGACCATTTTTTATTTTTTCCATTTTTCCAACCATTATTGAAAAGGTGATTTCCAAAAATACTCATTTAATTAAATCATTTTCCCATTAAAATGTCACGCCCAATTCAATTACGTTAATTTCTTTATTTCTTCACATTCTTCTCCAAAAACCAAAACCTTCAAAAAACCAATTATGCTCCACGCATACTCGCCGGAGCTCCAGTCGCGGCGGAAACCGTCAAAACCCCTCAATTTCCTCTTCGCCCACCCTTATCTATGGATCTCACTCGCCTCCATCTCGATCCCTCTCTTCATCATCTCCGCCGTCCGCATTGCGCCGCCCTGCCTCCCCCGCCGCCCCGCCGCCGACGAATGCCCCTCCGGCACCGTCTACGTCTACGATCTCCCCTTAATGTTCAACCACCACCTCTTACTCCACAGCTGCACCGACCTCGACAACTGGAACTGGCAGTGCGGCATCGCCGCCAACGCCGGCTTCGGCGGCCGCGCCGCCGAGCTCCGCCGCCTCCTGCCGGAGAATCTCTACAAATCCTGGTTCCGCACGAACCAATTCGCCCTGGAGCTGATCTTCCACAAACGGATTCTGACGCACAAATGCAGAACCCTGGAGGCGGAATCCGCTACGGCGTTCTACATCCCGTTCTACGGTGGACTCGCGGTGGGGAAGCACCTCTGGAAGAACGACACCGCCAAACGCGACCGCGATTGCAAGATGCTGCTGACGTGGCTCGATCAGCACGAGCATTGGAAGAAATCCAACGGCTCTGATCATTTCATTTCGCTAGCCCGAATCACATGGGATTTCCGCCGCTTAGCCGACCCTGCCCAAATCTGGGGCTCCACATTCCTCAACATGCCCGAGATGCAGCGGGTCACCCGATTCATCATCGAGAAGGCCGACTTCGACGATCGCGACGTCGGCGTGCCTTACCCCACCGGATTCCACCCCGAATCCAGAGAAATCCTCCAGAATTGGCAACAATTCGTGCGAAAACAGAAGCGCGGCAGCCTCTACACGTTCATCGGCGCGGCGCGTGAGCCGATCCGCCGCGATTTCCGGGGGACTCTTCTAACCTACTGCTCGAACTCGCCGTCGTGCCGCGCGGTGGACTGCGCGGCGACGAAATGCTCGGCGGACTCGTCGGTGATAATGGAATCTCTCCTGGCGTCGGAATTCTGCCTGCAGCCGAAGGGGGATAGCTTCACGAGGCGGTCGGTTTTCGACTGCATGATAGCCGGTTCGGTGCCGGTTATCTTCTGGAACCAGACCGCTTACGAGCAGTATCCGTGGTTCTTGCCGGGCGAACCGGAGAGCTACTCGGTTTATATAAACCATGAGGAGGTGATGAATAAGACCTCTGTGATTGAGCATGTTTTGAAGGGGTTTAGCAAGGAGGAGATTAGGAGGAAGAGGGAGAAAGTGATTGAGACAATTCCTAGGATTATATATGGGATTCAGAGTGGTGGATCAACAGATTTTGAGGATGCTTTTGATATTGCTATTGAAGGGGTTTTGCAGAGGATTAGGAAGGAGAGAGAATTGTGATTGGGAGGAGATTATTAGTAGTCTATTAATTGATTGTTGTGGTTAATTGAACTTTGATAGTCATCATATAGAGATCTTATATCAGGAATATACTTATAATTATATGTATCTGCTCTCCTTTTCTATGCGTTTTAGCAGTTGTTTGTCCAGTGTAATAGTACTAGTTAAAATTGCAGGTTTTGGTTAGGATTTTTTCTGAGTTTTTATCAGACAGCATATGGCATTGATGAAGAAAATACTCGTGAGATTTTCTGTACGAGATAACGTCACAATCCCATAAATACATTGTCTGTAGATGGGAGATGGTGTTGTAAGAGCATCTACTATAGGTGGACAAGTTTTGGTGGACAACCTTTTTTTTTTTTTTGTCCATAGCCCCATTTTATTTGTCCACAGCCCCAAAAAAAAGTGTCCGCAGCAATAGTGGACACTTTTTGGTGGACAACTTTCACTTTATTTTTCTTGTTGTATTTTTTAATTCAATCTACAAATTATCGGACTAAAAATAATTCGAGAAAAACGGCTAGTGCAATAAAATTAAAATTGAAAACTAAATTTTCGTCGGATTAAAGTGAGAGGAAAATTACAACGAAAATTTGATCTACGGAAATCACACATGTTGTTCATGCTACGCCGCCTCCCCTACGTGCCCAGATCTCTTCAATCAAATCGACCTGGAGTTGGTCATGTGCTGTGCTCCGGCGTATATCAGCGAAACGTTGGATCAGATATTCATCACTACGTGGTACACCCATCTATATCGGCGCGGAGGCAACACCGTGACTTGTACTTGCACCATCTTCCGGCGCCCAACGTTCTGCAGCAAATCCTTCATCTTCTATTATCATATTGTGCAATATGATACACGCTACCATGATATCCGCGACATCATCTTCGTGCCACACTCGTGCCGGGCAGCGTAGAATGGCCCATCGCGCTTGGAGCACACCAAAAGCTCGCTCCACATCTTTCCTAGCGGCCTCTTGTTTGCGCGCAAAATATTGTCTCTTCGCGCCAGCCGGTTGCCGAAGTGTCTTGACGAATACGGGCCAACGAGGGTATATTCCATCTGCCAAATAGTATCCCCTGTGATACTGCGTGCCGTTTGCTACAAAACTGATCTCTGGACCCTCTCCCCGGCACTCATCATTGAAGATAGGCGACGACTGCAGAACGTTGATGTCGTTGTTCGAACCTGCAACACCGAAATATGCATGCCAGATCCGCAAACGGTAGTCAGCAACGGCTTCGAGGATCATCGACGGATGTTTCTGCTTGAAACCGGTAGTGAACTGGCCTTTCCACGCCACCGGGCAGTTTCTCCACTCCCAATGCATGCAGTCAATGCTGCCCATCATCCCGGGGAAACTGTGCACCGCACCGTGCATATCTAGCAGTCTCTGGCACTCATCAGGGGTTGGCTTTCGTAGGAACTCCGGACCAAAGACTTGCCGAATGCCCTTACAAAACTGCCGGAGCACAGTTAGACTAGTCGTCTCACCCATCTGTAGGTATTCGTCGAACATATCAGCCGGTCCGGCATAGGCAAGCTGCCTAATTGCAGAGGTGCATTTCTACAAAGTAGACAGACCGATCCGGCCAGTGCAATCCCTCCGGAGCGTGAAGCACTCGAACCGGTCCACCAATGTCGTCGCTATATGGGTGAATAGCGGTCGCGACATTCTGAAACGGCGACGAAAAATCTCAGCCGGGTAACGAGGCTGATCACTAAAGTAGTCGGCCATAAGCCGCTCAGCCGCTCCGACATGGTCTCGTGGGATTGTCCGACGATGACGAATCTCACGAGGGATCGCCGCCGCCGCCGCCTCCTCGTCGGCCTCCCTCTGCACCTCTTGAATCAAAGAATCCCATGCTTGATTCCACAAATCATCCATAAATTGAAAAGTTTTTAGAGATAGAAAATTTGGGTAGAGAGTGAAGAAGTGGGTGGAGAGAAGATGAAAATGGAGGAATATTTATAAAAAAACCTTTATAAATTCGAAATTAAAAAAAAAAAAAAAAAAAAAGGAAAGCCGGCGACCGCCGCGGCGGTTTCGCCGCGCAATAGATAGGCGCGGCGGCCGCCGCTTTTCTCTCTCATGCGGCTCGTCCTCGCCGACTAGCCGGCGATGGCCCTTCCGCCCCAGCCAATTCGTCCTTCCCCACTACACATCGCCGCGGCGCCGCCGGAAAGGGGGCGGCCGGCGCGCCGCCCCTATAGTGGACGCCCTAAGAGCATCCACTATAGGTGGACAACTTTTTTTTTTGTCCATAGCCCCATTTTATTTGTCCACAGCCACAAAAAAAAGTGTCTGCAGCAATAGTGGACACTTTTTGGTGGACAACTTTCACTTTATTTTAGTTGTTGTATTTTTTAATTCAATTACAATTAAAATTATCAGACTATAAAATAATTAGACAAAAACGGCTAGTGCAATAAAATTAAAATTGAAAACTAAATTTTCGTCGGATTAAAATGAGGGGAAAATTACAATAAAAATTTGATCTGCGGAAAATCACACATGTTCTTCACGCTACGCCGCATCCCCTACGTGCCCAGACCTCTTCAATCAAATCGACCTGGAGTTGATCATGTGCTGTGCTCCTGCGTATATCAGCGAAACGTTGGATCAGATATTCATTACTACGTGGTACACCCATCTGTATCGGCGCGGAGGCAACGCTGTGACTTGTACTTACACCATCTTCCGGCGTCCAACGTTCTGCCGCAAATCCTTCATCTTCTATTATCATATTGTGCAATATGATACATGCTACCATAATATCCGCGACATCATCTTCGTGCCACACTCGTGCCGGGCAGCGTAGAATGGCCCATCGCGCTTGGAGCACACCAAAAGCTCGCTCAACATCTTTCTTAGCGGCCTCTTGCTTTCGCGCAAAATATTGTCTCTTCGCTCCAGCCGGTTGACGAAGTGTCTTGACGAATACGGGCCGACGAGGGTATATCTCATCTGCCAAATAGTATCCCCTGCGATACTGCGTGCCATTTGCTACAAAACTGATCTGCGGACCCTCTCCCCGGCACTCATCATTGAAGATAGGCGACGACTGCAGAACGTTAATGTCGTTGTTCGAACCTGCAACACCGAAATACGCATGCCAGATCCGCAAACGGTAGTCAACAACGGCTTCGAGGATCATCGACGGATGTTTCTGCTTGAAACCGGTAGTGAACTGGCCTTTCCACGCCACCGGACAGTTTTTCCACTCCCAATGCATGCAATCAATGCTGCCCATCATGCCTGGGAAATTGTGCACCGCACCGTGCATATCTAGCAGTCTCTAGCACTCATCAGGGGTTGGCTTTCGTAGGAACTCCGGCCCAAAGACTTCCCGAATGCCCTTACAAAACTGCCGGAGCACAGTTAGACTAGTCGTCTCACCCATCTGTAGGTATTCGTCGAACATATCAGCCGGTCCGGCATAGGCAAGCTGCCTAATTGCAGAGGTGCATTTCTGCAAAGTAGACAGCCCGATCCGGCCAGTGCAATCACTCCGGAGCGTGAAGCACTCGAACCGATCCGCCAATGTCGTCGGTATATGGGTAAAGAGCGGTCGCGACATTCTGAAACGCCGACGAAAAATCTCAGCCGGGTAACGAGGGTCAGCGCTAAAGTAGTCGGCCATAAGCCGCTCAGCCGCTCCGACATGATCCCGTGGGATTGTCCGACGATGACGAATCTCACGAGGGATCGCCGCCGCCTCCTCGTCGGCCTCCCTTTGCACCTCTTGAATCAAAGAATCCCATGCTTGATTCCACAAATCATCCATAATCGAAATGTTTTTGGAGATAGAAAATTTGGATAGAGAGTGAAGATGTGTGTGGAGAGAAGATGAAAATGGGAGGAATATTTATAAAAAAACATTTATAAATTCGAAATTAAAAAAAAAAAAAAAAAAAATTAAACCGGCGACCGCCGCGCCGGCGTCGCCGCACAATAGATAGGCGCGGCGGCCGCCCCGCTTCTCTCTCCATCGCCCCGTCCTCGCCGCAAAGCCGGCGATTCCCCTTCCACCCCAAGTTTTTCGTCCGCCCGCGGGGCGGACGCCTTCGCCCCTATAGATCGCCGCGGCGCCGCCGCGATGGGGCCGGTCGGCGCGCCGCCCATATAGTGGATGCTCTAATCCAATAGTTATGCAATTTATAAGACATTAATGAGTTGCTTCTATTGTGAAATGTGGCGAATCATAAAATAGAAAACAAAATGACCAATACAGGTAATGGCTTAAACTCTGATGTCACATAACAACGTTTGGAAAGAAGACACCAATTTTAAGAAGAAAAAAAAAAGCGTTAAGTGAATTAAGTAAAAGAAGAATAAAGTAAAAAATGAAAAAGTTAGAGAGGTGAAGAGTGAATAAAGTAAGAGAAAATAAAGTAAGTGAGAAGAAATATGTTGACTTTTACTAAAAGAGAGAAATGATTCTATTATTATGGAATGTACCAAAATGCCAAAATAACTTTACTACTATGGAACGGAGGGAGTAGGGCATAAAATCTCGTGTCGTCTCAAGGCGCAGTCAGCTTCCCTGTGACAGAGGGAGATGAGGGAAAAATAATACTCTCTCCATCCCAAGATAAGTGGCCTACTTCTTTTGGGCACGGGATTTAAGGAATGGTATTTAAATAAGTTAAAGTGGAGAAAGTAAAGTATGAGAGGGGGAAAAGTAGAGGAGAGAAGTGTTGGAGTGTGGGCCATTACTTCACAAATAAAGAAGTTATGGGACTAATATGAAAAAGTTACAAGAGTGTTTTGAAATTAGGTTAGGCAGCGGCTAATTTGGGGATTGTGAGCTGGAGCTTGAGCTCAATCGGTTACACCAGATTAACTGCCTCTGATTCGCATATAAGGCTCGGGGTTGACGGTTTTCAGCTCAAGAAAAGAGTGTGATGCATTTGTCTTTGTGAGGAAACCATTGTAGTTGAGAGAGCTCTCGAGTTTGAGCCGACTGGTTTCTAGAGTGCGTCGTTTGTATTGCGATTAACCTTTTCGTTTTGTAATCGTAGCGTGTGAATGAGAAATAAAGATTGAGTGCTTTTCCCGTGGATGTAGACCACATTGATCGAACCACGTATATCGTTGTTGTTGTGTGATTTGTTTTCTTGTTCTTGGTTATTGGTTGTTCGTAGCGATCCGATCGATTCATAACAAATTGGCGCCGTCTGTGGGAAGCGATTGGGGATTGATCGGCGCGATGTCTACAGCGAAGTTCGAAATGGAGAAATTCACCGAAAAAAATGATTTCGGCTTGTGGAGGCTGAAGATGAAAGCTGTGATGATGCAGCAGGGCCTCTGGGAGATCTTGAAGAATGGGGATGAAAAGCCAGCTGAGGGAGCGGATGAGAAGGTCGATCCTAAGGCGCAAGAACTCCAGAACAAGGCTTACAGCACCTTGATTTTGAGTCTCAGTGATCGGGTATTGAGGGAAGTCTCTAAGGAAGAGACTGCTGCCGCGATTTGGGCCAAACTTGAGTCGATCTACATGACCAAGTCTCTGGCCAACCGCCTTCATCTCAAGCAGAAGCTGTTCACATTCAGGATCTCTGAGTCTAAGCGCATCTTGGAGCAGCTCGAGGATTTTGCTAAATGCATCGATGATCTGGAAAATATAGACGAGCAAGTTAAAGATGAAGACAAGGCCCTTATGCTCTTGAATTCGCTCCGAAATTCTTACGAGCAATTCAAAGATGCTATACTTCTTGGAAGGGATTCCAAGATCACTTTTGAAGAAGTATATTCAGCATTGAAATTGAAGGAGTTTCAGAGATCTTCAGGTATGACTCTTGATCCAGTTGTTGAGGTTTTGAATGTCAAAACTACTGCCAAGAAGCAGGATAAGGGCAAGAAACCAACCAATGATAAGTGGAAAGACAAGGGGCAGAAGGAGGCAGAACAAAAGGAGACTAGGACTTGCCACTATTGCAAAAAGCCCGGCCACATCAAGAAAAACTGCTATGGGTGGAAAAGAAAGCAAGCTGAGGAAGAAAATGGCAATAACATTGCAGCGGTCACTGAGGAAACTGAGGTGGCTCAAGCACTCACTGTCACCAACAAGAGCTCGATTGAGAATGTTTGGATCATGGATTCGGGCTGCAGTATTCATATGACCTCAAATAAAGGTTGGATGTCTGATCTGCAACCGGCAGAGGGGAATGTTCTTTTGGGAAATGACAATGTTTGTCATGTTGAAGGAGTTGGAAATGTTAAGATGAGAATGATGAATGGGACCATCAAAGTGCTTACTGATGTTAGATACATTCCATCAATCAAGAGAAATCTAATTTCCTTAGGAATGTTGGAATCCAAGGGCTTCAAATTCTCTTCTGCCAATGGTGAGATGTTGATAACTAAGGATGTTGAAACTGTCATGAAGGCCAAGAGAGCAAATAATCTTTACTATCTGGACGCTGAGGTCATTGAGGGGGATGTGTATCACACTGAATCTCAGCATTCTATCAACTGGCATTCAAGATTGGGGCATGTGGAAGAATCTGGATTGAAACAGTTATCAAAGCTGGGATTGATTCAGATTGAAGGTGATCAAACATCAAAGGATGTTGCATCTTGTGAGGAGTGTATATTGGGGAAGAGCAAGAAACTTCCCTATGGTTCTGGAAAGCATACTTCCACTGAGCCTCTGCAATATGTACACAGTGACATCTGGGACCCTCTCAAGTCAACAGCATAGGTGGTGGCAGGTATTTCTTATCCTTTGTTGATGATTTCTCTAGAAAACTTTGGGTGATTATCATGAAAGAAAAGTCAGAAACCTTTAAGAGATTTCAAGAATGGTGTATTGAAGTTGAACTAGAAACAGACAGGTCTCTTAAATGTCTGAGAACAGACAATGGTCTTGAATTTCTATCTTCAGAATTTGATGAATTTTTGTAAGAAGAAGGGGATTAAGAGACATAGGACGGTTCCTCACAATTCCCAGCTGAATGGTGTTGCAGAAAGAGCTAACAGAACCATCTTAGAAAGGGTAAGGTGTATGCTCATATCTTCTGGAATGGGAAAGCAGTTCTGGGCAGAGGCAGCTGCAACAGCCTCTGTGTTAATAAATAAGTGCCCCTCATCATCTCTGAATGGTGAAACACCTGATGGCAGATGGTATGGGAAGTGTGGTGACTATTCCAGGTTGAGGCCATTTGGCTGTAGAGCTTATGCTCACACTAAGCAAGGGAAGCTTGAGCCTGGAGCATTAAAATGTGTTATGTTGGGCTATCAAAAGGGTGTAAGGGGTTATAGACTGTGGTGCACTGAAGAGGGGTCAGAAAGGTTATCATCAGTAGGGATGTGATTTTCAAAGAAAATGAAATGCCTTTCTTGAAGCAGGAACCAGAGAGAATTCAAGTTGAGGTGGAGCCTCATGGTCAGGCTGAAAAGGTGGATGAAGATTCTGATAGAGCCTCAGAAGATAACAACACATCTAGTCTGAATGATGAGGTTATTCCAGAAAGGGTGATAGCCAGAGATAAGCCTAAAAGGAGGATTAAGCTGCCCTCAAGATTCAATGACTACGACATGATGTATTATGCTCTAACAGCAGCTGAAGAAGTGGAATATCATGAGCCCTCATCATATAAGGAGGCTATGAGAAGTCCAGAAAAGGATAAATGGCTCAAGGCAATGCAAGAGGAAATCGATAGCCTGTACAAGAATCAGACTTGGATTTTGGTGCTAAGGCCTAAGAATCAGAAAACAATAGGATGCAAGTGGATCTTCAAGAAGAAGATAGAGGCCTTCAACAGCAACAAAGTGAGGTTTAAGGCAAGGTTGGTGGCCAAGGGGTTCCCTCAAAAGGAAGGGATTGATTACAATGAAATTTTCAGTCCAGTTGTCAAGCATAGTTCAATCAGGATTCTGCTCAGTATTGTTGCAACCAGAGGATGGGAGCTGCAACAAATGGATGTAAAAACAGCCTTTTTACATGGGGAGTTAGAGGAGAAGATCTATATGGATCAGCCCCCTGGTTTCATCAGTCCAGAAAATGAAAATAAAGTATGCATGCTGAAGAGAAGCCTCTATGGTTTGAAGCAAAGCTCAAGACAATGGTATCTCAGGTTCTGTGAGTTTATTCAGAATATTGGGTTCCGGAAATCTCGTTATGATAGCTGTGTATTCATCAAAAGGAGAAGTGGGGAAGCAGTGGCATATCTACTATTATATGTAGATGATATGCTAATCTCAGCAGAGCACAGAGAAGAGGTGGAGGAAATCAAATCAAGGCTCAGTTCTGAATTCGACATGAAAGATTTGGGGGATGCCAAGCGAATTTTGGGCATGGATATTGTGAGAGACAGAAAAGCAAAGAAAATTTGGCTGACTCAGAAGGATTATATCCAAAAGGTGTTAAAGAGGTTCCAAATGGACAGTAGCAAGTCAGTTTCTGTGCCATTGGGACATCAGTTCAAGCTGAGATCAGTGTCCTAAAGATGATGAGCAGAAGAAGGAAGTGGACAAGATCCCTTATGCAAGTATTGTTGGGAGTGTGATGTACACTATGGTGTGTACAAGGCCGGATATAAGTCATGCTATCAGTGTAGCTAGTAGGTTCATGGCTAACCCGGGGATAGAGCATTGGCATGCTTTAAAATGGTTACTCAGATATCTCACAGGCACTCAAGGATATGGTATACTGTTTGATGGAAATCACAGAGGTGAAGGTGGAGCATTGGTGGGATTTTGTGATTCTGATTTTGCAGTAAGTATGGATACAAGAAAGTCCCAATCTGGTTATGTTTTTCTTCTGTATGGAGCAGCAGTGAGTTGGAAATCGAGTCTTCAATCGGTTGTTGCATTGTCTACGACGGAAGCAAAGTATGTTTCTCTTACTGAAGCAATCAAGGAGAGTTTTTGGTTGAAGGGAATCTTGGCAGATTTTGGTGTTGAGCAGGATGCAGTAACGGTGTTGTGTGACTCAAATAGCGCAATATGTCTTGCTAAGCATCAGACATTCCACGAGCGTAGCAAGCATATAGATGTCAAGCTGCACTTTATCAGGGATGAGATTGATAAAGGGTCAGTGAAGGTATCGAAGGTAGGAACTGAGGACAACGCAGCTGACATGCTAACCAAGACTTTACCAGCGTCCAAATTAAGGCATTGCATGGAGCTGGTCAGTTTGGTGGAGCTGTGAGGGAAGAAAAGAATCTGGAGAAGGCAATCTGCATTGTTCACTAATGCCCCAAGGTGGAGATTTGTTGGAGTGTGGGCCATTACTTCACAAATAAAGAAGTTGAGGGACTAATATGCAAAAGTTACAAGAGTGTTTTGAAATTAGGTTAAGCAGCAGCTAATTTGGGGATTGTGAGCTGGAGCTTGAGCTCAATCGGTTACACCAGATTAACTGCCTCTGATTCGCATATAAGGCTCGGGGTTGACGGTTTTCAGCTCAAGAAAAGAGTGTGATGCATTTGTCTTTGTGAGGAAACCATTGTAGTTGAGAGAGCTCTCGAGTTTGAGCCGACTGGTTTCTAGAGTGCGTCGTTTGTATTGCGATTAACCTTTTCGTTTTGTAATCGTAGCGTGTGAATGAGCAATAAAGATTGAGTGCTTTTCCCGTGGATGTAGATCACATTGATCGAACCACATATATCGTTGTTGTTGTGTGATTTGTTTTCTCGTTCATGGTTATTGGTTGTTCGTAGCGATCCGATCGATTCATAACAAGAAGAGAGAATAAAGTAGGTGGAGAATAAAGTAAGAGAGATGACTTTTTGCTAAAAATGGAAATAGGTCACTTATAGTGGGACACCCCAAAAAGGAATACAAGTCACTTATCTTGGGACGGAGGGAGTACTACATCCATCAACAAAAATAGACAAAGTTGTAAATCATATTGATTTTAATGTGCGATTGGTAAAGTAAGAGAGAGGGGGGAAATACGTGATGAAAATATTGTAAGGACCATATTTTAAAATGATGTGGGGGTTAAAATGTTGTTTAAAATTTTGTATATTTAGAATCATTCTAATTTTAGTGGACGATCCAAAATGATAAAACTAAAATATCTCACTCCAATAAAACTAGAAAGAAAAATTTCATAAATCTTATGACAAACAAGTAACATATGTTAAATTTATCTGCTCAATAACAAAAATATCATTTCCTAAGTCGGGGATGCCACGAAATGAAAAACTTATATCTAAACGAAAAAGATTACAAATGAAAGAAAAAGACAATGAATTCCCAAATCTTTTGTCCAGAGCCCAAGCCCAATTAAGACAAAGAAATTGATCTAATTGAATTGACTCATACTTCCATTCCAATCCAAATCCAATCCCTGATTCTTCTTCTTCTAGATTTTTCACTATTTTTACACCTATAACAAATTTAGAAAATAATTTAAGAATTACAAGGAAATCCAAAAACTGAATCGGTTTCATGTAGGAAATATTCGAATTCCAGAAACCGCAAGGGAGAAAGTAGCAAATGACTGATACAAAATTGTAGTAAATCCGAAAAATGCAAAGGAAGAAATTTGAAAGAAGTAATACCTATAAAAAGATGAGAAAGAGCATGACGGATTTCCGTGCACCCACCTTCCAAAATCAACTATTTTTCGTTGCGTAAGAAAGTACTCCCTCGATTTCGAGATAAATTTCACATTTCTATTTTCAATTTATTCTACAAAAGAAGTGATAAAAAAAATTCTCTCACAATATTTTCTAAAATCAATGCTCATTAATACATCACACAAGTGTGACATCTACCTAGAAAGTACCATATATTGCTAGTTGATTTCATTCGTGTTATACTCTTTCTGTCCACCATTAAATGTCTCATTTTTCTTTTTCGTCTGTTTGCCAGTAAATATCCCATTTCAGTTTTACCATATTTGGTAAGTGCACCATACATTCCACTAGCTCATTTTACTCATATTTCATTATAAAACCAATATATAAAAATAAGCATCACATTCCACCAACTTTTCTACCCACTTTACTTCATAAATTTAAATAATTTCTTAAAACCCGTACTGATCAAATATGGGATATTTAATGGAAGACGGAGGGAGGGTTTTTTTTTTGGATTCAAATCTTTAGGAGAATCAGAGGTGAATTTGGTGATGATAATGATTATTGAAGATCTCAAAATCTATCCCACTTTTCTCTATTTTTCTCTCCCACTCTTAAGTAACGACATTTCAAAGTAGTGTAAACTATGACAGGTTGACGCAAGTGCATTCATCCAAAATCACACACAAGGAGAAGGAATCAAAAACAAATTGAACTTCTTCTTGAGAGCATCCGCAGCGGTAGGGAAAACCGCGTCCGTCCGTCCGTGCCGCTGGACAAAGCTCGTCCGTCCGCCACTGGAGGTCGTCCGTCCGTGCCAGCGGCACGGCGCTGCTCTTAGCTAAGAGCACGTCCGTGCCGCTGAGCACAATTACGTGGCAGCTTCTGATTGGCCAACGGCATAGCCGTTGGCAATTTCGTTTTTTTTTTTTTTTATTAAAAAAAATTCGAAATTTATTTTAAAAAAATGTTTTTAAACAAAAAAAAAAATATTTTCCCACTTTCCAAAAAAATATATCCGTTTTCTACCCACTTTTAATTTATTTTTCAATTTTTTTCCCCAAAATTCACATTTTCATCTATAAATACCCCAACTCCAACACAAAAATAATCACATTCTCATCTATTATCTATTCTATCATCATCTACATTCTCTCATCTTTTTTCCTCATACTCTCTCATCTAAATTCTCACCACACTACACAATGTCCGGCTCCGACGATCACCCTTCCGGCAATCGCGGTTGGAACCACGATTGGTTCGACTCCGAGGCCGGATATAGTCCGGAAACCCAATTTACGGCCCCTCCTCAAACCCAAGGTTCGCAAGCTCCGGGTGGCTACCGTCCTTACCCGTTGCACGACCTAAACGCTCCTGGGTTCGGGTGGGCACCCGAACCCGGATCGGGAGGGAGCAACAGCTCTACTCCTACTCCTACTTCTGTTCCTACTCCTCCTGTTCGTGGCACCCGCACCCCGTACACTCCGTGTGAGATGATGGCGATGTTCAAATCCTACTTGGCAGTCTCCGAAGATCCGGACGTCGGCACGAACCAAATCGGGGATACGTATTGGTGGCGCATCACTCGCCTCTACAATGAAACCCGGCCGGCGGGAACCATCTATCGCAATGATAGTATGGTTCGCAATTACATCTACAGATGCAACGAGGCAATCGGGAAGTTCCAGGGGATTTACCTCCAGGAAGAGCGGTCGGCGGGGAGCGGCACGAACGAGCTCGACATCGTCACTGCCGCCTTGGCGGCATACCAACGGGAGGAGTTCAAACCGTTCAAGTACCTCGATTGTTGGCAGGAGGGGCGCCAACATCCGAAGTATAGGGGCGGCATAGCAGCATCCTCCTCCAGCTCCTCCAGCAAACGGTCCAGGTCGGTTGCCCTATCCGACGGCGTCTCCGATGATATGGCTACCCAGCTTGCCGGAGCTAACTTGGATAGCCCCGACGCTGGCCCGAGCGGTTCCCGCCCGCAAGGAAGGAAGAAGGCGGCGGCCAACCGCCCCCGCCGTCGCGTCTCGACTCCATCAGCCCCCACCCCGGCCCCTGCCCCGGCCGCCCCCGCTCCCTTTGTGCCTCCTCCACCCCCGAACAACACGTTGTGGGCCATCTTGAGTCAACTCTACATGAACGATACATCTCGGATGACTCCGGATCAACTTGCAACACATGAGCAAATGATCCAGGGTCTCAAGAGGCAACTGGGGATAGAGGACTAGTCTTCCACGTGTGTAATTTTTAATTTGTAGGATTTTAATTATGTATTTTTTTATTTTCTAGGATTTTAATTATGTATTTTTATTTTTTAGTATTTTTGAATTATGTAATTTTTATTTTTTAGGATTTTAATTATGAAATTTTTATTTTTTAATGTATTTTTATAATGTAGAAATGTTTTTAATAATTGGAGTATTTAAATTGAATAATAGAATGGTGGGACCCTTGAACTTGTCCTTAGCTAAGAGCACGGATGTGGGTGTTGTGCTCTTAGCTAAGGACAAGGAGTAAAAGTGGGTCCGGGCCCACCTCCGTGCTCTTAGCTAAGAGCACGGATGGGGATGCTCTAAAGACAACATCGGCAGTCGAGGGACGATAAAGATCACCAAATACACTTCCTCCTATATACTCCCTCCGTCCCACAAAGATTGTCCCATTTTTCCATTTCCGTCTGTCCCACAAAGTTTGTCCCATTTCACTTTTATCATTTTTGGTAGTGGACCTCATATTCCACCAACTCATTCATACTCACATTTTATTATAAAACTAATACTTTAAAGTAGGACCCACAACCCACCAACTTTTTCAACTCACTTTTCATTACATTTCTTAAAACCCGTGCCGGGTCAAAGTGAGACTATCTTTATGGGACGGAGGGAGTATCATAATACGGGAATGTAATCAAATGCAAACTCTAAATATTGTACAAGCTCTAACATCAACAGAAAATTTCAACACAGTTAATGGTTGACATCGTGTTGACATTACATTGATATTGTGTCGACATTGTATTAACATCAAAATCTTGAAATTTTACACTGTGGCAACATTATATTAATATTGTGTTTTGAAAAGTTTCTATAAATACATCACTTAAAAACAGATAAATGGATCTCCCTTTTAGTAAAAGAAAACCTATTTTCAATATAATTACTCTCTTTCAATTTATCTCTCGTTATTTTCTCTACTATATTTAATCTAAATAATTTTCTCCTTGCCATTCCGACATATGCGCATTGGACAGAAGTTTTTCCCCAATGATTGGCAATAGGGAGAGAGTGTATCGGCTATCGAATGATCTTGTATCTTTTCCCTAAAAAAGATGCAAAAACTTTTATACTACTGCTATACTCCATCCGTCCGCCATTAGGAGTCCCATTCATGGCGGCATGAGTTTAAGAAATGTTAAAAAAAGTGGGTGGAAAAAGTTAGTGGAATAAGGGTCCCACTTGTATATATTAGTTTTGAATGAAATGTGAGTGGAATGAGTTAGTGTAAGTTATGAACTTATTACCATTTATGGTAAAAGTGAACCAGGACTCTTATTCGCGGGCGGACTAAAATGGAAAACGAGACTCCTATTCGCGGACAAAGGGAGTATTAATTATGGTAGCACTCCCTCCGTTTCTTCATGGTTGAGTCATTTTTCCATTTCGAAAAGTTTCCTCATAGTTGAGTTATTTCTGTAACACTTTTTCTCACTCTCAATTTACTATCTCTTACTTTATTATCTTTACTTTATTATCTATTTATTTAATACACTTAACATCCATTTCTTAAACTCGACCGAAAAGTTCTGCCTCAACTACGAGGGAACAGAGAGAGTATTACTTAATGTTTGCGTGTCATGAGGAAATACATCAATTAATATTCTGAATCTTCCACCACCATCAACTTACCGAAGTTGCTCTGATCATTCGGGAATTCATCAGTGTTGTTACTTCCACATGGAAGACTTTTCAAGTTAATGAAATCTGAAAAATCAAATAAGAGCATCCGCAATGGTGCTTAGGCCAGCAATAGGCCAGCCATTCTCTCTCCTGCCATGTCAGCAACACTAAAAAAACCACCTACCACATCAGATTTAGGCCAGCCATAGGCCAGCCGCAATAAAAATAATTCAAAATATACTACATTTACGGAATTAAAATTACGATTAAAATACGGAATTAAATTTACGACACATATACGGGAAAATTAATCCATTCCATTAAAAAAAAGTACAAAGATTTAAAAAAAAAGTACATGATTTTTTTTTTAAAAAAAGGGCTTCAACACACGAGCCCCGCCACTCTCTACTCCTCATCGCCGTCGCCGTCGCCGCCGCCGCCGCCGCCGCCGCCCGTGGTATCTGAGCCCACGTCGGAACTCGCTAGCCGTGCCCTCGCGATTTCCAAATCAACCCGCATGCTCTCGAGCATCTCGTGAAGAAACATCTTCTCCGTGGGGTCAGTGGCGGTCTTCCACTCTTGGAAGACCTTGTACATCTGATCTCGCGTATGGTTACGCGAATGGAGAGTGTACTCGAGTGGGGCGGGTGGGAGGGCGGAGGACTGGACCTCGCGGGGCGATAGGGGGGATCCGCCCCTCGCAGCCCGCTGGGCCCGCTTCTGTCCAACCGGGCGGGGGCGACCAGTAAATGAAGGAGGGGATGGAAACTCCTCAGCATCCCGGGGGAGGTCGTGGGATCCGCCGCTGCTGCCGCTGTAGTCGCCGCTATAGTTCAGTCGCTGCTTCTTCGGCCACCCAGCATCGCACCCCGCCCGGAACTTCTCGGAGTCCTTCAGCAACAAGAAGCACTCCCAGAAGGTGAACTCCTTATACTTCCCCTGCAAGGGGAACTGACTCGCAGCGATCCTCCGAGCGTCGTCCTCATTCTGCCCACTCCTGAGCTGACGGAGGGCGTTGGCGTACAAATTCGAAAAACGGCCCACCGCGGCCCTGGTGCGCTCCCACCCCTTCCGGACCTCCTCCGGGCTGAAGTCCTTCCCGTGCGGGCAGTGCTTCCTATAGGCAGCTCTGATCTTCGCCCACATGTTGACGATCCGCTGGTTCTTCGCAACCAGCGGATCGTCGCACACCTCCAACCACCCCGGCGTACTCATCCTCCGTCCACTTCCTCCGACCAGTGGTGTCGTCAACAGCGGGCTGCGATGACTCGCCGACTGCCTTGGCCTTCCCTTTCCCCCTCGTCTTCTTCTTCGGCGCGGCCCGCCTCGCTGGAACGGGAGTATCATCTTCCCCGAGATCGATCCCCATATCATGGAATGACAGAAGGTCATCGCCAGTGAACTGCGTCTCCACTGGAGTCGACGTGTGAGACGAAGCCGTCAAAAAATCAAGCGAGGGCCGATATACCGTGTCCCCTCCCGGTGACCCCTGCAACCCCCCCTGCATCCCGCCCTGCCACATCATCCCCATCATCTGCTGCAGCATCATCTGCTGCTGCATCTGGGGCATACCCCCCCACCCGGGCTCTGACTGCCCGCCGCTCCCCTGCCCGCCGTCCGGCATCCCCCACGGCATACCCCCCTGCGCCCCCGGCGCACCGGCCATCGTCGCTGGACTGGACTCGTTGTTGTGATCCATCGCTTGATGATGCTCTTGTACAGAAAGCTAGAGAGAGAGAAAACTCGTTAAAACAAGTGGTGCAAATGAAAATGAAACGAAAATCGCGTTTATATAGGTTTTTTTAAAAAAAAAAAAATAGGCGCTGGCCGATCGGGCCGCCACAATAGCGGCTAACCGATCGGCTAGCGCATCGGCCAGTGCCCACCAATCGGCCAGCCCACGCCGATCGGCTGGCCGGTATACCGCTCGCCGCCTACAATGATTCGGCTAGCGCGAAGAATCGGCTAGCTGATCGCTAGCTGACCATTGCGGTTGCTCTAATAGAGAACCTTCTAAAGCATATAAGTGTAGCATAATAACTCCATAATTGTGAGGCCCACAACACAACACTTGCCCAAGTCAACTTCAAGTCAAGCTCATCAACTCTATCTTCTTCTCCCCTCCAATCAAACATTTCCTACCATTTTAAAAATCCCACATCTCTTCTGCAATAATTCTCCTCTCCCAAAATCCAATCATCCATGGAGCTCCTTCACTCCCACAACAACATACTCTCATCACTTTCCCTCACCTTCTTCCTCCACTTCTCATCTCTCCTCTTTCCCTCATCCTCCTACACTCTCCCCGACTACTACTTCATCAACTGCGGCTCCCATTCCTCCCTCCCCACCTTCCAACGCAACTTCACCGGCGACCAGAACCCCTCCAACTTCTCACTTTCCTCCACCGGCACCACCACCACCTCCGCCGCCTCAAATCAAACCCTCCCACTCTACCAATCCGCAAGAATCTTCACAAAACCATCCTCCTACCACCTCAATTTGGACCAAACCGGCACCTACATCCTACGCCTCCATTTCTTCCCCTCCCCCTCCCTCGAAAACCCCCAATTCGACGTCTCCGCCGCCGGCTTCTCCCTCCTCTCCAATTTCACCGGCGGCCGCTACGGATTCCCAATCGTAGAAGAGTTTTTAATCAACGCATCCGCAGGGAAGCTGAAGATCAACTTCAATCCTGCTCAAAAAGACCGATCTTCCGCTTTCGTCAACGCAATTGAAGTCTTCCTCGCGCCGCCGGAGCTAATTCTAGACTACGCTACCGTTCCCATTCCTCGCGTGACGAATCATGGAGATAACGGAGACTTTAACGGCGTTTTGGGCGATTTCACGCTGCGGATTCTTCACAGGATCAACGTCGGTGGCGGGAACGTTATGCGGGAAATTGACACGCTGATGAGGTATTGGGTTCCCGATGATCCGTATTTGCTCCCCGGAAACACTTCCAAGTCCCCTACCTACACTGCTGAGATTAAGTATCAGGACGGTGGAGCTACGACATTCATTGCTCCTGATTCTGTTTACAACACTGCTAGAGAGATGAATACTAATAGCTCCGATAATATCTCGTGGCGGTTTGAGGTTAAGAAGGGAGTTAGCCATCTCTTGAGGTTGCATTTCTGTGACATTGTTAGTGATACCTCGAATGAGAACTTCAAATTCAACCTGTTTGTCGATGGTGATGAGCCTATTGTGGTGTTTCCTTGGGATAAAATTCCTCAGGGGGCAGCTCCCTTTTATATAGATCGGTTGGTGGAAACGGATGATTCCGGTTTTGTGAATGTAAGCGTTGGCCCCAACTCGGAATCGAGTGTTCGAAATGCGATGTTGAATGGTCTGGAGATAATGGAGCTTCTCACAGACAAGGCCTCTGATTCTGGAGATGGTTCTGGCAAAGGCTTGTTTCTGATTCTTGGTTTGTGTATTGGTGGATTGGTTTTGGTTTTGGTAGTGTTTGGTGTAGTGTTTCTTCGATTCAGGAAGAGGAAAGTGAAGCAGAATGGGGTTTTGAATTGGCCGTTGGGGAGTTCTTATAGTAGGACTACTGCTCGGACATCGGTGACCGGGACGCCCTTTGCTGACTTGAACCTCGGGCTGAAGATCCCGCTGTCCGGGATCCTCTTCGCGACGAAGCACTTTGACGCGAAGCTGATGATCGGGGAGGGGGGTTTCGGGAAGGTTTACAAGGGGACGCTGAGGAACGGAAACAAAGTGGCTATAAAGAGGAGCGAGGCAGGGCACGGGCAGGGGTTCGAGGAGTTTCACACGGAGATAAGGGTTTTGTCGAAGATCCGACACCAGCATCTCGTCTCGCTCATTGGCTACTGCGACGAGAAGGACGAGATGATACTTGTGTATGAGTTCATGGAGAATGGTACTTTGAGGGAGCATTTGTATGGGGATGTGAACCGCAGCCTCTCGTGGGACGAGAGGCTGCGGATATGCTGTGAGGCAGCGAAGGGGATTCATTATTTGCATACTGGATCAACCGGGACGATCATTCATAGAGACATCAAGTCAACGAACATCTTGTTGGACGAGAGCTACGTGGCGAAGGTGGCTGATTTTGGGCTGTCTCATTCCGGGCCGCTTGATCAGACTCATGTGAGTACGGAGGTGAAGGGCAGCTTCGGGTACTTGGATCCGGAGTACTTTAGGTGCCTGCAGCTGACGCAGAAGTCAGACGTGTACTCGTTCGGGGTGGTGCTCCTGGAGGTGCTATGCGCGAGGCCAGCGGTTGATCAGGAGCTGCCGCGGGAGGAGGTGAACTTGGCGGATTGGGGGATGGTTTGGCAGAAGAAGGGGGAGTTGGAGAAGGTTGTGGATCCTTGTCTTGAGGGGAAGATTGATCCGAATTCTTTAAGGAAGTTTGGTGAGATTGTGGAGAAGTGTTTGCAGGATAATGGGGCTGATAGGCCTAATATGGTGGATGTGTTGTGGGATTTGGAGTATTGCCGCCAGCTTCAGCACTCGGCTGTCCCAAGGCAGCCGTATGAGGACACCACGACCGAGGTGTCGTGGGGTGTGCCCATGCCGGTCCTTCATCGGCTGCCAACGGATAGCTTCACGATTGAGGAGGATGACTCGGTTAGTCGGTCGTTCAGCGGTGTGGTTTCGAGTCAGCCTAATGGGAGTGAGGTGTTTTCGTTGCTGGATATGGATGGTGCGAGGTGAGACTTAAGTTCATCTTGGTGTGTTGTTTTTTGTTAAATATGTCTAGTGTTTGTTGCCTCATAGTCATGGTATTGTATGTGTGTCTTTCGAATTGGGATAAAATGTATTTTTGTGGAATATATGGTCTCATGAATTATAATTTGGAAGACCCAATCATTCCTACTAATAACAATGAATGAATTGGTTAATTGTGTCTTCACTACATCTCTTTCAAGTTACTCCACAATCCATAAAGTATGATAGGAGTACTAGAAATAAATACTTATATCTTTGAAGCATGCGATTATTTTCTGGCAAAAAAAAAAAATCAGATGTGTTTTCACTTCAATTAAAACTAGAAAGAAGAATCTCATAAATAGTAGTAGTATGATAAGTATGTTAAATTTATTTGTTAATAGCCTTTTAAAATTTAAAAATTTGGTCAAACATTAATATGTCCCACAAATTTTGAAATTGAAATATTAAAATATAAAGTTTCAAATTATTGTGATAGTTTGCAACCCATAACAAAATGACCCATATTGGCCATGGCTTAAACTCTGATGCCACATAACAAAGTTTGGAAAGAAGACACCAATTTAAAAGAAAAAAAATAAAATGTGTTAAGTGAGTTAAGTAAAAGAAGATGTAAATTGCAAATAAAAAAGAGAGAGAGGTGAAGAATGAATAAAGTAAGAGAAAGTAAAATAAGTGAGAAGAAATATATTGACTTTACTAAAAAGAGAAATGATTTTATTACTATGAAACGTACCAAAATGACAAAATGATTTCACTACTAAGGGGGTAGTGTCTAAAATCTCGTGTCGTCTCGAGGCACAGTCATCTTCCCTGTGACAGAGGGAGTACTATATTAAATTACTCATGACCTATTTGATATATGAAAAATAATACTACCATCCAAAAAATAGACAAAGTTGTAAATCATATGGATTTTAACGTGCGATTGGTAAAATAAGAGAGATGAGGGAAATATGTGGTGAAAATATTGTGAGGTCCATATTATAAAATGATGTGGGGTTAAAATGTTGTTTAAATTTTTTTATATTTAGAATCCGTCTAATTTTAATGGACGGTCCAAAATGATAAACTACACTATTTTTTGTGGACGAAGATAATATTTGTATTTTTCTGAAAAAAATAAGAAGATGTCTTCTCACTCCAATAAAACTAGAAAGAAGAATTTCGTAGTCGTATGACAAATAAGTAACGTATGTTAATTTATCTGCTCAAGAACAAAAATATCATTTCTAAGTCGGGAATGCCACGAAATGAACCATTTATATCTAAATGAAAAAGATTACAAAAAAAATTACAAATGAAAGAAAAAGACATTGAATCCCCAATCTTTTGTGCAGAGCCCAAGTCCAAGTCCAATTAAGACAAAGAAATTGATATAATTGAATTGACTCATATTTCTCTTCCAATCCAATCCATTCCCTAATTCCTTTCTTTTAGAGCATCCTCATCCGTGCTCTGAGCTAAGAACACGGAAGTAGGTCCAGACCCACTTTTACTCCTTGTCCTTAACTAAGAGCACAACACCCACATCCATGCTCTTAGCTAAGGACAAGCTCAAAAGTCTCACCATTCTATTATTCAATTTAAATACTCCAATTATTAAAAACATTTCTACATTATAAAAATACATTAAAAAATAAAAATTACATAATTAAAATCCTAAAAAACAAAAATTACATAATTAAAATACTAAAAAATAAAAATACATAATTAAAATCCTAGAAAATAAAAAATACATAATTAAAATCTTACAAATTAAAAATTACACACGTGGAAGACTAGTCCTCTAACCCCAATTGCCTCTTGAGACCCCGGATCATTTGCTCATGTGTTGCAAGTTGATCCGGAGTCATCTTAGACGTATCGTTCAAATAGAGTTGACCCAAGAGGGTCCACAACGAGTTGTTTGGGGGTGGAGGAGGCACAAAGGGAGCGGGAGCGGGGGCGGGGGCGGCTGGAGTCGGGGCGCGACGACGGGTAGCCGTCGCCTTCTTCCTTCCTTGCGGCTGACGGGAACTGCTCGGGACAGCGTCGGGGCTACCCAAGTTAGTTCCGGCAAGCTGGGTAGCCACATCATCGGAGGCGCCATCGGATAGGGCTACCGACCTCGACCGTTTGCTATATGAGCTGGAGGACGATGCTACTATGCCGCCCTCATACTTCGGATGTCGGCGCCCCTCCTGCCAACAATCGAGGTACTTGAACGGTATCATCTCCAAGCTTTGGTAGGTCGCCAAGGCGGCACTGATGATGTCGAGCTCGCTTGTGCCGCTCCCCGCCGCCCGCTCTACCTGTTGGAAGTACCCCTGGAACTTACCGATTGATAAGTTGTATCTGTAGACGCAATTGCGCACCATACTCTCATTGTGAGGGATGGTTCCCCCCGGCCCGGTTTCATTGTAAAAGCGAGTGATGCGCCATCAATACGTATCCCCGGTTTGGTTCGTGCTAATGTCCGGATCTTCGGAGACTGCCAAGTAGGCTTTGAACATCGCCATCATCTCACCCGGAGTGTACGGGGTGCGGGTGCCACGAACAGGAGGAGTAGGAGTAGGAATAGAAGTAGGAGTAAGAGTAGAGCTGCTGCTCCCTCCCGATCCGGGTTCGGGTGCCCACCCGAACCCGGAGGCGTTTTGGTCGTGCACCGGGTAAGGACGGTAGCCACCCGAAAATTGCGAACCTTGGATTTGAGGAGGGGCCGTAAATTGCGTTTCCGGATTTAATCCGGCCTCGGAGTCGAACCAATCGTGGTTCCAACCGCGATTGCCGGAGGGGTGATCGCCGGAGCCGGACATTGTGTAGTGTGGTGGGAATTTAGATGAGAGAGTATGAGGAAAAAAGATGAGAGAATGTAGATGATGATAGAATAGATGAGAATGTGATTTTTTTGTGTTGAAGTGGGGGTATTTATAGATGAAAATGTGAATTTTGGGGAAAAAAAAATTGAAAAAAAAATTAAAAGTGGGGAGAAAACGGATATATTTTTTTGGGAAGTGGGAAATTTTTTTTTTATTTAAAAACATTTTTTTTAATTAATTTCGCATTTAAAAAAAATTAAATAAGTCAACGGCTATGCCGTTGGCGAATAAGGCGACGCCACGTGTGCTGCTCAGCGGCACGGACGTACTCTTAGCTAAGAGCAGCGCCGTGCCGCTGGCACGGACGGACGAGCCGGTGCTCAGTGAGACGGACGGACGAGCAGGCGCTTCTTCACCGCTGCGAATGCTCTTAGATTTTTCACTATTTTTGATACCTATAACAAATTTAGAAAAGAATTTAAGGATTAAAAGGAAATCCCAAAACTGAATCGATTTCACGTAGGAAGTATTCAAATTCTAAAAATCGCAAGGGAGAAGTGTGATATCTATCTTGAAGACATTTCAAAGCAATGTAAACTATGACAGGTTGACACAATTGCATTCATCCAAAATAACACACAAGTATAAGGAAACAAAAACAAATTGAACTTCTTCTTGAAGACAACATCCGCTATAGGGACGATCAAGATCACCAAATACACTTCCTACTATATATCCTAATACATCACTTAAAAACTGTTAAGTGGATCTCTCTTTTAGGAAAAGAAAACCTATTTTCAATATAATCACTCTCTTTCAGTTTATCTCTCATTATTTTCTCTACTATATTTAATCTAAATAATTTTCTCCTTGCCACTCCGACATATGCGCATTGGACAGAAGTTTTTCCCCAATGATTGGCAATAGGGAGAGAGTGTATCGGCTATCGAATGATCTTGTATCTTTTCCCTAAAAAAGATGCAAAAACTTTTATACTATTCCCTTCGTCGATGTCACACTTTTTTTTTTTTTTAATTTGTTCCACAGAAAAATGTCACATTTCTTCTTTTGAAAAATGTTTCCTCTCACATCAATTATAAAATTATATTTTCTCTTACTATTTAATACATAAAATAACATCTCCAAAAATTCGTTGTCATCTTTTAAGGGTGACATCTACTATAAGACAGATAGAGTGCTATGTTAGTACTATTACTTATATTTGTGTGTCATGAGGAAATACATCAATTAATTATGGAATTCGTCAGTGTTGTTACTTCTACATGGAAGACATTTCTAATTAATGAAATTTGAAAAATCAATTTAAAGAGAACCTTCAAAAGCATATAAGTGTAGAATAATAACTCCATAATTGTGCGGGCCACAACACAACACTTGCCCAAGTCAACTTCAAGTCAATCTCATCAACTCTATCTTCGCCTCCCCTCCAATCAAAGTATCAAACCATTTTACAAATTCCATATCTCTTACTGCAAATTCTCCTCTCCCAAAATCCAATCATCCATGGAGCTCCATCACTCCCACAGCAACATCCTCTCATCACTTTCCCTCACCTTCTTCCTCCACTTCTCATCTCTCCTCTTTCCCTCATCCTCCTACACTCTCCCCGACTACTACTTCATCAACTGCGGCTCCCATTCCTCCCTCCCCACCTTCCAACGCAACTTCACCGGCGACCAAAATCCCTCCACCTTCTCCCTCTCCTCCACCGGCACCACCTCCTCCGCCGCAAACCAAACCCTCGAACTCTACCAAACCGCAAGAGTCTTCACAAAACCATCCTCCTACCACCTCAATTTAGACCAAACCGGCACCTACATCCTACGCCTCCATTTCTCCCCCTCCCCCTCCCTCGAAAACCCCCAATTCCACGTCTCCGCCGCCGGCTTCTCCCTCCTATCCAATTTCACCGCCGGCCGCTACGGATTCCCAATCGTAGAAGAGTTCTTAATCAAGGCATCCGCAGGGAAGCTGAAGATCAACTTCAATCCTGCTCAAAAAGACCGATCTTCCGCATTCGTCAACGCAATTGAAGTCTTCCTCGCGCCGCCGGAGCTAATTCCAGACTACGCTTCCGTTCCCATTCCTCGCGTGAGTAGTAACCAGGGAGATAACGGATATTTTAACGGCGTTTTGGGCGATTTCACGCTGCGGATTCTTCACAGGATTAACGTCGGTGGTGGGAACGTTACGCGGGAAAGTGACACGCTGATGAGGTATTGGGTTCCCGACGATCCGTATTTGCTCCCCGGAAACACTTCCAAGTCCCACACTTACACTGATGAGATTAAGTATCAGGACGGTGGAGCTACGACATTCATTGCTCCTGATTCTGTTTACAACACTGCTAGAGAGATGAATACTAATAGCTCCGATAATATCTCGTGGCGGTTTGAGGTTAAGAAGGGAGTTAGCCATCTCTTGAGGTTGCATTTCTGTGACATTGTTAGTGATACCTCGAATGAGAACTTCAAATTCAACCTGTTTGTCGATGGTGATGAGCCTATTGTGGTGTTTCCTTGGGATAAAATTCCTCAGGGGGCAGCTCCCTTTTATATAGATCGGTTGGTGGAAACGGATGATTCCGGTTTTGTGAATGTAAGCGTTGGCCCCAACTCGGAATCGAGTGTTCGAAATGCGATGTTGAATGGTCTGGAGATAATGGAGCTTCTCACAGACAAGGCCTCTGATTCTGGAGATGGTTCTGGCAAAGGCTTGTTTCTGATTCTTGGTTTGTGTATTGGTGGATTGGTTTTGGTTTTGGTAGTGTTTGGTGTAGTGTTTCTTCGATTCAGGAAGAGGAAAGTGAAGCAGAATGGGGTTTTGAATTGGCCGTTGGGGAGTTCTTATAGTAGGACTACTGCTCGGACATCGGTGACCGGGACGCCCTTTGCTGACTTGAACCTCGGGCTGAAGATCCCGCTGTCCGGGATCCTCTTCGCGACGAAGCACTTTGACGCGAAGCTGATGATCGGGGAGGGGGGTTTCGGGAAGGTTTACAAGGGGACGCTGAGGAACGGAAACAAAGTGGCTATAAAGAGGAGCGAGGCAGGGCACGGGCAGGGGTTCGAGGAGTTTCACACGGAGATAAGGGTTTTGTCGAAGATCCGACACCAGCATCTCGTCTCGCTCATTGGCTACTGCGACGAGAAGGACGAGATGATACTTGTGTATGAGTTCATGGAGAATGGTACTTTGAGGGAGCATTTGTATGGGGATGTGAACCGCAGCCTCTCGTGGGACGAGAGGCTGCGGATATGCTGTGAGGCAGCGAAGGGGATTCATTATTTGCATACTGGATCAACCGGGACGATCATTCATAGAGACATCAAGTCGACGAACATCTTGTTGGACGAGAGCTACGTGGCGAAGGTGGCTGATTTTGGGCTGTCTCATTCCGGGCCGCTTGATCAGACTCATGTGAGTACGGAGGTGAAGGGCAGCTTCGGGTACTTGGATCCGGAGTACTTTAGGTGCCTGCAGCTGACGCAGAAGTCAGACGTGTACTCGTTCGGGGTGGTGCTCCTGGAGGTGCTATGCGCGAGGCCAGCGGTTGATCAGGAGCTGCCGAGGGAGGAGGTGAACTTAGCGGATTGGGGAATGGTGTGGCAGAGGAAGGGGGAGTTGGAGAAGGTTGTGGATCCTTGTCTTGAGGGGAAGATTAATCCGAATTCACTGAGGAAGTTTGGGGAGACTGTGGAGAAATGTTTGCAAGAAAATGGGGGGGATAGGCCTAATATGGTGGATGTGTTGTGGGATTTGGAGTACTGCCGCCAGCTTCAGCACTCAGCCGTGCCGAGGCAGCCGTATGAGGACACCACGACCGAGGTGTCGTGGGGCGTGCCCATGCCGGTCCTTCAACGGCTGCCAACGGATAGCTTCACGATTGAGGAGGACGACTCGGTTAGTCGGTCGTTCAGCGGTGTGGTTTCGAGTCAGCCTAATGGGAGTGAGGTGTTTTCGTTGCTGGATATGGATGGTGCGAGGTGAGACTTAAGTTCATCTTGGTGTGTTGTTTTTTGTTAAATATGTCTAGTGTTTGTTGCCTCATAGTCATGGTATTGTATGTGTGTCTTTCGAATTGGGATAAAATGTATTTTTGTGGAATATATGGTCTCATGAATTATAATTTGGAAGACCCAACCATTCCTACTAATAACAATGAATTGGTTAATTGTGTCTTCACTACATCTCTTACAAGTTACACTTACAAGGGTAGCTAAGGGCACCACAATCCATGAAGTATGATAGGAGTACTAGAAATAAATACTTATATCTTTGAAGCATGCGATTATTTTCTGGTTAAAAAAAAATACAGATGTGTTTTCACTTCAATTAAAACTAGAAAGAAGAATTTCATAAATAGTAGTAGTATGACAAGTATGTTAAATTTATTTGTTAACAGCCTTTTAAAATTTAAAAATTTGGTCAAACATTAATATGTCCTATAAATTTTGAAATTGTATTGACTTATAGAGTGAACTACATAAACAGTACCTGATCTTTCACTTTCGCACATAAATGGTACATGATCTTTATTTTATATCATTTTGGTACCTCATGACAAAAATAACTCTAGATACTAAATATGTGATTTTTTTGTTATGGAGGATATTTTTGGAAATTTCAATCAAATAGAACCAAATATGTAATTTTTATTTCTTTTTTTATTCTTTAGTTTATTCTTCTTTCTTTTTTCTTCATTTTCTTCTTTTTTTTAGTATTTATCTTCCTTTCTTATTTCTTTTTCCCTTAGTTTATGTTTCCTCTTTTTCTTCTTTTTTTTAGTGTTTTATACATAAATCTAATTGCATTCATAATATAAATCAATAACAAAACACCTAATTAAATTAATTATTTAAAGTAATTAAATTAATTAAATTATTTATACTCATTTTAGGGTTGAAACACCTAACTAAAAATATTCAACTCTTTACCATTATGAATTCATTCACAATTTTAAATTTTGACTAAGACTACATTGATTAGTTATTAATTTAATATAAAATAATAATTATTATTTATTAATTATTATTAGTTTTTACTATTATAATAGTAATATTATTATAATAATTGAATATAATTATAACTATAATTATGATTAAATATATATTAAAAAATAAATTAATTATTAATTTATAACATCAAAATAATAATATTAATATTGATTAATCATAATAGTACTATAAATAGTGAGGAGAATGAGAGAATGTATCATAATATCACTTTTGACATAAATGGAAAAATGAATTTGTTTAGGGGGTATTTTGAGATGAAAATTATATCAGGTACCAAAAATGTGATTAATAGGTACCAAAAACGATATAAATAAAGATCAGGTACCATTTATGTGCGAAAGTGAAAGATCGGGTACCGTTTATGTAATTCACTCTAAATTATAAAGTTTCAATTTTTCTCAATTGTCTGATCCATCCACAAAAAATTATTGTTTAACATATTCAAAACAACGTGTTTATCAATATAAGTATTTTTCTTCTTTTATATATTTCTTCTTATTGTATTAACATATTGTCGTTTTTAGTATCATAAAAGGACGTTGATTGATGCATAGATGAGAAAATAAGAATAAAATTATTTCGTGATTTAGTATTCTAAATTTTGCTCAAAATTCATGAGACAGATCTGAATTTGATCAAATTTCGTGTTTTATATATCTATCAACCCTAAATTTATCTACGCAAGAACAAAAATTTCATTCCCCAAGTTAGGAGATGCCATGAAAAAACTTACTCCCTTCATCACACTCTAAGTGAAGCATTTCTTTTTCGATACAAGATTTTTTGAAGTGTTGTTTTGTAACGTAAGTGAAGATATGGTAAAGTAAGAGTGAGAAAAAGTAGAGAAAGTGACATTTTTATTACTTAGAAATGTGTTATTTAGGATGAGACATCCCAAAAAGGAAAATACACTCCTATTACCTAGGGTTGAAAAATAGATGAGATGAACTATTATAGATCTTATCACTTAACTGAGAGAGAGAGAGAGAGAGAGTTAAGAAATGTGTCATTTAGGATGAGACATCCCAAAAAGAAAAATATACTTCTACTCCCTCCGTCCCTCAAAATTCATCACCATTTGAACCGACACGGGTTTTAAGAAATGTAACAGAAAGTGAGTTGAAAACATTAGTGACATAAAGTTCCTACTTTTATACATTTGTTTTAAAATAAAATGTAAGTGAGAATGAGTGATGCACTTTTTATTAGCACTAAAAATATCTGCAAGTATACATGGTAGATCTAGTATAGCTAAAGGTCAGTTCCGGGATATCGAACACGAGGAATATAATTGCAACTGGCTATTATGTACTAAGCGTCAAATACTATCTAGAGAAACAAGAGAATTTTGGATAAAAACAATTCAAAGCTAGTAAACAACTAAATGCAATTAAATCACAAAGATAAAGTATGAGAGATAAGAGAATTATAGGGATGTGCATTCACAATCATGGCTATACAAATTCCAACTATAATACCCTAGCACAGTTTATACTTCGATAGAACGAGTCACATATTTATGCCCATGCGGTACAAGCGTAGATTACTAACACTAGGGTTGTCAATCCTAGATCCGTAACTCCTAAAAGCTCTTAAGACCCTTGAAAAGTCCTCACTCTCAATTAACAGTGCCGTTTTAAGGGAAGCTAACTGTAGTGTCAGTGGATCTAACTCGCCAACCTCCTCTCACGATTATGTAGCAAGTTATATTAAATTTTCGTCGAATGTGTCACTCAAGCATGAAGTATTACGGAACAACTTAGGAAAGAAACGAAGTAAAAACAAAACGGATATTAAATAGAAAACAGAACTGTATAAACCAATAATTACTAACACATCCCGAAAATCCTATGAATTTAGTTATACATGAAAGAATAAGCTAAAAACATAGATTGTAAGGAAGTCATAAAGAAAATAAGAACTAAAGCAAATAAAACCCAAAGGGTGAATCCTTCTAGCCTTGATCTTCTCTTGATTCCTTCTTCAACCCTTTGCACAATGAAGAACTCTCAAATTTATGCTATGGAATTTATTGGCAAAAAGAAGATGAAGGGTGAAAGATGAAAGATTAGGGTCGGGGAGGAGCTTATGAAAGCTCCCCTTTTGGGAGCTATGGAAGGGTGAATTCTATGAATGAGGTTATGGGATATATATAGGCTTGAGGATGATTTAAATTTGATAATAAGTTTCCTCCAAGCATTAGGAAAGATGGAATTTTCGTGCCCCATAGTAGAAGAAAAAGATTTGGCTTCACAAGGTAATATCTTCTTTCCTTCTTTAAATTTTTGCCTAGACTACAACTGACAGCTTTGCGCGACTTTCCATAACTCTCTCCATAGAACTCCAATTGAGGTGATTTTGGTACCATCTTGAAGCTCTTTTCAAGACGAAGAGAATGGTGTGTAGAACGCCCTGATCGGACTTTAGGATCACCGAAAAAATTGATTTTGAACACAGCTGTCGTGCACCGCGTTTTCCCAGCGGGCCGCTGGACAGCTCCAGAACTCCCTGGACTCGTTGCAGCGACCGCTGGGTTGCCCTTCAGCTCCTGCTTCCGGAAATTCACCTTTTTATGCCCTTTTTCTGCTATATTTTGCACATTTCACACAAAACACGTCAAAATACCAAAATAGATAAAATATGCAAATAATGGACATGTAATGCAACTTTGACACTCAAAACGGACCAAATAAAGGCCTTAAAACAGTGCAAAATCTGAGCGTATCAATGAGTTAGTGGAATGTGAGGTCCATTACCAAAAATGGTAAAAGTGAAAGGTGACAAATTTTTAGGGACGGACGTAAAAGAAAATAGGTGACAAATTTTCAGGGACAAAGGAAGTATTATTTAGGGTGGGACAGAAGGAATGTTTTGATTAATTATATTTTTGAATTGAAGAATAGAATAGTGAGATCCGTGAGTAATTAAAAGATGAGATGAATTGTTATTTGTTATAGGCCTTATCACTTAGCTAAGAGATGAAATAAAAAATGGTTAAAAGTGGTGTGAGACCTTCGAATAGTTAAGAGCTTGTTGCTAAGAGTACTTTTGTGGATGATCTAAGAGCATTTTCAAGAGATGCGCTAAATAGAAAGATAAAGATAAATAGATACCATATTTAACTTCTTCTTTTTTTTATAACAAAAACTCCATCTCTAATAGGAAGGGTATTTGAGAATGTTTATATCTCCATCAATTTTAAACAAATATTTTTACATCTTTTTCACAGAAAAAATAAATGTGGTAGTTATTTTTGTATACCTTTTACCGTTTATCTTCTTCCTCTGGAACAAAATAGTACTACTCCATCCGTTCCAGCTAAAATAATACGTTTTTTTGCACGTGTTTTGAGAAAATGATACTCCCTTCATTCGTAAGAGCATCCGCAATGGTCGGTAGGCCAGCCATAGGCCAGCCATTCTCTCCTCTGCCACGTCAGCAACACTAAAAAAACCACCTGCCACGTCAGATTTAGGCCAGCCATAGGCCAGCCGCAATAAAAACAATTCAAAATATACTACATTTACGGAATTAAAATTACGATTAAAATACGGAATTAAATTTAGACACGTGTACGGGAAAATTCATTAATTGCATTTTAAAAAGTTACATAGATAAAAAAAAAGTACATGCATAATAAAGAAAAAAAACTATCGTCGTGCAGTCCTCCGTGCCCACAACTCTTCAATTATATCCTTTTGGAGTTGAATATGAGCATCCACTTGGCGCATGCTGGCAAATTCCTTGAGTCGGCCGGCTTCATCGAGGGGTACCCCCTGTCGCACACTAGGGGTGGCCGTTCCGTGGCTTGGACCGGCTTCATCGTCACTGACCCAACTAGTCAGTTGTACGCCTTCGTCTTCGACGATCATGTTGTGCAGGATAATGCAGGCGTACATTATCTCGGAAACGCATCCGACATCCCACAAACGCGTTGGGCCCTTGATTGCCGCCCATCGAGACTGGAGCACACCAAATGCGCGCTCCACGTCCTTGCGCGCCGACTCCTGTCGTTGCGCAAAGTAGGCCTTCTTTTCATCACTTGTTTGTCGGATCGTCTTCACAAAGACCGGCCACCGAGGGTATATCCCATCCGCCATGTAGTAGCCCATATCATGCCGGTTGCCGTTGGCCACGAATGAGACGGCTGGACCGACGCCCTGGCACTTCTCGTTGAAGAGGGGAGACGAGTTCAGGACGTTGAGGTCGTTGTTCGACCCGGCTACCCCAAAATACGCATGCCAGATCCACAGCCGGTAATCAGCTACGGCCTCGAGGATTATCGTGGGGTTCTTGTAGCCGGTCGTGTAGGCCCCCTTCCAGGCAGTCGGACAGTTCTTCCACTCCCAATGCATACAGTCTATGCTGCCTAACATCCCGGGGAACCCATGCTTCTCCCCGTGCATCTGCATCAAATTCTGACAATCTTCGGGAGTAGGGCTTCGAAGGTACTGCTCACCGAAAATGCTGATCACGCCCCCACAGAACTCCTTCAGACATTTCAGGGCTGACGACTCACCGATGTGGAGGTACTCATCCCACATGTCTGCCGCGCCTCCGTAGGCCAACTGTCTGATTGCCGCCGTGCACTTTTGGATAGGGGTGTGGCCGGGTCTGCCAGCCGCATCGTGCCTGAAGCGGAAACACATATATTGACGCTCCAATGCCCTAACGATGCGCATAAACAACTCCCTGCGCATTCTGAAACGCCGCCGGAACATGTTGGCGGGAAACCGCGGGTACTCTGCAAAGTAGTCCTCGTACAGCCGCTGATGTGCAGCTACGTGATCCCGATCAATCACTGCTCGGTGGTGGACAACTGGTGGAGGAGGGCGAGGTATCGCCTGCTGTTCCACCATACGCATGTACCGCTCCATCCCGCGGTTCATGTAGGCCTCCATAGCCTCGTTCATCCTCCGTTCGTACTCCTCAGGATCCCCACCACTACCGCTACCGCTACCACCCGCGTGATCCATCGCTCGATGATGCTCTTGAACAGAAAGTTAGAGAGAGAGAAAACTCGTTAAAACAAGTGGTGCAAATGAAAATGAAACGAAAATCGCGTTTATATAGGTTTTAAAAAAAAAAAAAAATCGGAAAACACCGCTGGCCGATCGCTAGCCGATCGGGCCCCTGCAATGGCGGCTAGCCGATCGGCCAGCGGATCGGCTAGCGACGAGCGATCGGCCAGCCCACGCCGATGCGCTCGCCGATTTCGCGCTGGCCGGTCGCAATGGTTCGGCTAGCCGATCGGCTAGCGCGACGAATCGGCTAGCCGGTCGCTAGCCGACCATTGCGGATGCTCTAATTAGGAGTCCCGATTTATCATTTTAGTCTGTCCATTATTAAAAATTCTAGTTCACTTTTATTGCAAAGGGTAGGTACACCTTAATTTCCACTACTACTTTACACCTCCCTTTTAACGTAAATGATAGTCCCGATTTTTCCTCAATGATTGGCAATTGGGGTTGGGGAGAGAAGGATCGTGTGTCTTTTCCCTTAAAAAATGCAACAACTTTTTTTTACTAATAAACACATCACTTAGTATGTTTATGCTCATTCTGGACATGGTCAATGTTGTTACTCCGACATGGAAGACTTTTCTAATTAATGGAGCTTGCTTGGTCTCACAATCATATTCCTTCGATAAAAAATAACCTAATTTTGCTATTTTGAAATATTCATCAAAATTAGACTAATTTTAAAAATAATTTTTTTAAAACTAATACTAACTCTATACAACATTCTAAATATGAACCATAAATTGCAATGATACTAATTCTATCACATTTTTTCTTTTTATTACTTTATCAATTGCGAATTAAAATCCGTGTCATTTATAACTTACCTATTTTATTTTTTTAAATAAAGGGAGTATGTAGCAACGATTAAAAATAAAAAATCAAACGAATAAGGGTAGAATAATAGTAACTCTCCATAATTGTGAGGGCCAAATCAACTTCAAGTCAAGCTCTTCCACTTATCTTCTACCCTCCTTCAATCAAATAATTTGCTACTTCCATTCCATAACTCGACTGCAATAATTGTCAATCGTGCATGGAGTCCCTTCATCCCAACAACAACATACTCTCATCACTTTCCCTCATCTTTCTCCTCCACTTCTCATCTCTCCTCTTCCCCTCATCCTCCTACACTCTCCCCGACTACTACTTCATCAACTGCGGCTCCCATTCCTCCCTCTTCACCTACAACCGCAGCTTCACCAGCGACGAGAACCCCTCCAACTTCTCACTTTCCTCGACCGGCACCACCACCACCACCTCCGCTGCCTCAAATCAAACCCTCCCACTCTACTTAACCGCAAGAATCTTCACAGAACCATCCTCCTACGACCTCAATTTGTACCAAAACGGCACCTACGTCGTGCGCTTGCATTTCTTCCCCTTCCCCTCCCTCGGAAACCCCTTCTTCAACGTCTCCGCCGCCGGCTTCTCCCTCCTATCCAATTTCACCGCCCAGAGCAGCAGCTTCCCTCTCGTGGAAGAGTTCCTGATCAAGGCAACCGCAGGGAAGCTGAAGATCAAATTCTTCGTCAACGCGATCGAGGTCTTCCTCGCGCCCCCGGAGCTAATTCCTGATTATGCTACTCTTCATACTCCTCGCGTGACTAGGCAGGGAAGTCGCGGAAACTTTACGGGCGTTTTGGATAATTTCAGGGTTGTTCATAGGATTAACGTCGGAGAGGAAAACGTTACGAGGGGGACGGATACGCTGATGAGGTATTGGGCTCCCGATGATCCGTATTTGCTCTCCGGAAACACTTCCAAGCCCCATACTTATGGTGATGACATTAAGTATCAGGATGGACTGGATGGTGCAGCTACGAAATTCATTGCTCCTGATAATGTTTACAACACTGCGAAAGAGAAGAATACTAACAGCTCCGATAATATTTCGTGGCGGTTTGAGGTTAAGAAGGGAGTTAACCATCTCTTGAGGTTGCATTTTTGTGACATTGTTAGTGATACCTCGAATGAGTTCTTTAAATTCTATCTGTTTATCTATGGTAATTATCATTATAATGTGTATCCTTGGGGTGAGATTTCTCAGGGGGCAGCTCCCTTTTATAAAGATCATGTGGTGGAATCGGATGATTCCGTTTTTATGAATGTAAGCGTTGGCCCCGACTTAGAAATGGTTGTTTGAAATGCAATGTTGAATGGTGTGGAGATAATGGAGCTGCTTACAGACAAGGCCTCTGATTCTGAAGATGGTGCTTCATCTGGGAAACGATTGTTTGTCATTCTTGGCTCTTGTCTTGGTGGATTGGTGTTGGTTTTGGGAGTATTTTTCGGTGTGATGTTTCTTCGTTTCAGGAAGGGTAATTTGAATTGGCCGTTGGGGAGTTCTTATAGTAGGACTACTGCTCGGTCATCGGTATTTGCTGACTTGAACCTCGGGCTGAAGATCCCGCTGTCCGGGATCCTCTTCGCGACGAATCACTTCGACACGAAGCTGCTGATCGGAGAGGGGGGTTTCGGGAAAGTATACAAGGGGACGCTGAGGAATGGAAACAGAGTGGCTATAAAGAGGAGTGAGGCAGGGCACGGGCAGGGGTTTGAGGAGTTTCACACGGAGATAAGAGTTTTGTCGAAGATACGATGCCAGCATCTCGTCTCGCTCGTTGGCTACTGCGACGAGAAGGGCGAGATGATACTTGTGTATGAGTTCATGGAGAATGGCACTTTGAGGGAGCATTTGTATGGGGATGTGATACGCAGCCTCTCGTGGGACGAGAGGCTGCGGATATGCTGTGAGGCAGCAAAGGGGATTCATTATTTGCATACTGGATTGACCGGGACGATCATTCATAGAGACATCAAGTCGACGAACATCTTGTTGGACGAGAGCTACATGGCGAAGGTGGCTGATTTTGGGCTGTCTCATTCCGGGCCGCTTGATCAGACTCATGTGAGTACGGAGGTGAAGGGCAGCTTCGGGTATTTAGATCCGGAGTACTTTAGGTGCCTGCAGCTTACGCAGAAATCGGATGTGTACTCGTTCGGGGTGGTGCTGCTGGAGGTGTTATGCGCGAGGCCAGCGGTTGATCAGGAGCTGCCGAGGGAGGAGGTGAACTTGGCGGATTGGGGGATGGTTTGGCAGAAGAAGGGGGAGTTGGAGAAGGTTGTGGATCCTTGTCTTGAGGGGAAGATTGATCCGAATTCTTTAAGGAAGTTTGGTGAGATTGTGGAGAAGTGTTTGCAGGATAATGGGGCTGATAGGCCTAATATGGTGGATGTGTTGTGGGATTTGGAGTACTGCCGCCAGCTTCAGCACTCGGCCGTGCCGAGGCAGCCGTATGAGGACACCACGACCGAGGTGTCATGGGGCGTGGCCATGCCGGTCCTTAAGCGGCTGCCCACGGATAGCTTCACAGTTGAGGGGGACGACTCAGTTAGTGGATCGTTCAGCGGTGTGGCTTCGAACCTGCCTAATGGGAGTGAGGTGTTTTTATTGCTGGATATGGATGGAGGGAGGTGACACTAAGTTCCTCATGGTGTATTGTTGTTTTTTTTTTAAAATTTGTCTAGTGCTTGTTGCCTCATGGTTTTTATGTGTGCTATATTGGAACTGGTTTTTTATGTATGATATGGTTAGTGTTTGTGCCTCATGGTTTTGTATTGTGTAATCTCATGAATTGTAGCAATTTGGAAGTTCCAACCATTTCTACTAAGAACGAATCGAGTATTGTTTATAGATCTATGCCTGTGAGGCTGATAAATTTAAGACAACTCCCATATATTCCTTAAAAGTAAACAAGCATTTGGTCAGGGGCAATTTAACACTATATACTACAGCCTGAAAAATGAAGTTGGAACAACCACATACATTGCATTGTTGATGAACTTTATACTGGTGATCCAAAATCTATAGAATGAAATTTGGATTATTGGCAACCAAACTCAATAGATCGAACACGTTATCATAATCAACTAAAGAGGTCGAACACAAAGCTCAACATATTGAACATAATCACAGCCAAGCTCAACAAATCGAACCAATAAGTTTCCACGATGTCCATTTCAATTTTCATTCGATGAGAGAGGAAATGTCTGATTTGTTTGTTTTTGTAAGAGCACCAATAGTGGTTCTCCATTTACTCAAGTGATAACTTTGGACCTATAATAATTGAAGGAAAAACGTTTTAAGTGGACTGAGTTTATTTGGGTTTTGATTAATTGGACATATTTAATTAATTAGGATGTTAGTTAGTTGGAGAACACAATTTGTAATTGGTACACACTAAGTTCAACTAAAGCAATTCAACAGCCACCATTTGGGTTGGTGAATCTTGCTATAATAAAAGTTGGAAATTTGACATTAATATGCAATTGGTTACTGTTTATGATTGACTTCTAGATTAAGTATTGAGAATGTGTGGTGCGGCCATATGTGGCCAATTGATGGGTGTAGATTAGTCGGCTTGAAAATCCACTCGCACATGTCATATTTAGTTTTCTCATTTCTTAAGCTTTGACTTGTTTAGGTTTGAAAATCAAATTTAGACCAAATCTCAATAAGTTGTCGCAACATTTAGTACAACATAGATTATTTGATTTTTCATCCTAGGCAACGAGTAAATTAATGATAAACCTACACAGATTATAATCTTTGTATATGACGTAAGAAAACCATCTAATGGAAAAACACCTCAAAACTCAAATCACATACTCACAAATCGATCCTAAATCATATTGATGAGAGAAAATACAATAAAAATTCGCAAATAATTTAGCATACGAAACATATGGTATGATCTGCATAAATAGTCGGGAAAAGATTTTGATTACATAAGTAAGCATGCTACCGAAAATAGATCATACTCCCTCTGCCACCGATCACCATTACACGTCATGTTGATCTGACACAATTTTAAGAAATATAATAAAAAGTAAGTTGAAAAAAGTTAATAAAATATGAATTTTATATAGTTTTACAATAAAATATGAGAGATAATGAGTTAGCGGAATGTGAGGTCCGACAACTCCCAAAAACTAGTAACATATAACGGCGGACATATGAAGTAATATAGAGTGGATGATAAATTGAAAGTGAAACAACGATGAATTTATGGAATGAAATAGAAACTAGAATGCGTAGTTCACTGTTATAGGAATTTATGGTAATGTTTTTTTTTTTTGTCAGTGGTAAGTGGTGTTACAAGTCCAAAAGCTAGAGACTAAATGTGTAGTTCACTCATATACTAATCGTGAGTAACATTAATGAGTTAGTGGAATATGTAATCCACTTACTAAAAATGGAATGACATTTATTGGAGATCGTACAAATAATGAAATATGAGATATTTAATTGAGAACGAGGAAGCAACAACTGAGATTACACCTTAGATGTTCATGACCACGTCAATAATTGAGGTGAAATATTAGCTATCGTGCCATTATACTTATTCTAAAAAATTTGTGGAAATTTTATTCTTAAAAATTGGGTACCTAATGAGAGTTATCTCAACATTATACTCCTATGTCCCATTTTAGATGGAACATTTTTTATTTGTCATGTAATTTTATGCAGTGTTATTTTATGAGTTAAGTAGTGAAAAGAAAAAAAGAGTGAGGGTGGCATTTCTATTTTGATGAATGTGGCGTTTAAATGAGATATTTCAAAACAAAAATACGTTACTTAGAATAGGATGAATGAAGAAATATTTTCTAATAAATATTTTAAACAATGACAAAATCGATCTTCTTTCCTATTATTAACCAATGTACAATTAAATACTACCTCCGTCCCATATGTGTCAGTCCCACAATAAGAGTCACATTTTACTTTTACTATAAAAGGTAAGTAGATCTCACATTTCACCAACCAATTCTACTCACATTTTTAATATAAAACTAATATATATATATAAGTAGGACTCATAATCCATTAACTTATTCAACCTATTTTTTTTACATTTCTTTAAACTTGTACCCACACTAAATATGATACTCAATAGGTAGTATTTTTTCACTTGAGGCGACCAAACTTAGTCCGCTATGAAAATAAGTATTGCCTAATGCATAGCAGCCAGAAATCTCAATTGCACACGTGGAGAATTAGTTTGAACGACAACCTATACTATTCAACAATACTATTGCACAAGTAAGCATGCAACAGTTTCAATTCCACCTTAAAAATTAAATTCCAAAAAATTGAATTCAAACATGTTGGTCGTGGTCCCTAAAATAGAAACCAAAATAATCCATATAGCATGAATTGAGAACATGCAACCTCAATAAGCAAATAAAACTCATCTCTTCCAATGACAAATGCTACGTACCCAACTTAGACTCTTTATTTTAATTTTTCAATTTTCAAAACTCATGAAACTCCCATGCAACTTCCCAAAAATTATTTCACGTCACTCCTAGTCAATAAATCGTTAGTATAAATACTTGCATCCACGATCAATTTTACCATATCGATCATCACTACAACAAATTAAAATCACTTGAAATAATTTTATTGCATTCAATATTTCAAATGGCAATCAAAGCGATCAACATATTGGTCCTCTTCCTTTTGGCTAGCTCGATCGTGTTGGTGAGCGGTGCGCGTCGTCTGAGTGCGGTGCCTTCGCCTGACGTAGTGAAGGATGGGCCGAGTCTCGGGGCAGGGCACACGGTTGTGGATGGATATACACTCGGAGGTGTTAAGGATTCGGGTCCGAGCCCCGGGGCAGGACACAAGTATACGGATGCTAAACCGCTCGGAGGAATTAAGGATTCGGGTCCGAGCCCTGGGGAAGGAAACAAGTATACAGATGCTAAACCGCTCGGAGCAGTCAAGGATTCGGGTCCGAGCCCTGGGGCTGGACATTAAATTAAGATCTATGCATATGAAGGCTCATTTATTATTATTATTTATTTATTATTTTTAACCACATATTCAATTCGATCATTTTTTTTTCTTTGATTTATTATTTTCTGTAGTTTCTTAGCGAAGAATTCTTTGTTTTGTTATCCTTTATTCAATAATTGTATGCTCTCACATTCAAAAGAATGTGAAAGTTATTACCGAAATTACCGAAATAGCACAATACGTCGATTTGAGCTTTATTTTAAATTTTTTTTTTTTTGCTAACGAGCAGGCTAGTTCCAAGCTAAAATCAAACAAACAACAATAAGAAATAATCTTGCAGTAAACACATCGCAATGCACTTAATGCACCACTGCCGAATCAAACTATAAGATTTTTTGATAAATCTATTCAAACTATGAGATTAATTTACAAATCCATCACACTACACCTTTGCAACTAAAAGACACATCGATTTTCCCAAGATCACAACACCTTTATTGTAATTAATGACATTATTTTTCGTTTTCTTATTTTCTGTTTGCTGTTATTATTTAATCGAGGTTGGATATATCATAACTCGGTAAGGGTTCACATGTATAATTAAATTAATAATGTTAATTAAGGTTGCTTTATAATATGTAGTAGTATAGTTTTTTGACTAATTAATAAAATAATCTTGCAGTAAACACAGAATAGTAGTACTAGCATTTAGTAATCGTGTAGGACCAAACAACGTCCCATAACTATAAATACCGGAATTGAGAATTCGTCATCAAATACAAAATCCAACCTCAAATATTGACCAACTAATTTGACTTTTTTTCTCTATTTCTTTTGCAGTAAATGTATAATAATAATAATAATAATAATAATAATAATAATAATAATAATAATAATAATAATAATCACTCGTCGCCGTGCGATTAGTTAAATTGCTTCTATCAAACGGGCCTAGTCCAAACTCGACCCAACCAAAATTTTCAAATAAATTTTATTTTTAAAATTGTAATTTAAAAGTAATTATCATATTCTTAAAGCTCGTGATAAGAACCCGAGTTTTTGGGCTAGGCCGGTTTGATCGGAGCAAATTGCATGCCAATTGGTTGACAATTTTCATAATACTATATCCTAGGTGAGCATTTTTAGGCCAATACATAAGTATATTATCCAATGCACTTCATGGATACTCATCCACCTTAATCCTCATGTCGAGTCGGCTACCACTTCGCCATCGATTTTACATAAAATCTGTATGATGAGAAACTATTTATAAATTAACCAAATTTATAAAAAGTCATATTTAAATCGCTACCATTGTTTTAAAGATGAGATTTTACTCTCTTTATATGATAATAGGAATTTGTTTTTGTCGTTTCATTCTGTTGAATCTCATTATACTTTTACTAGTAAATGAGTTCACATTACTCTAACTCACTTAATTCACCTTTCATTATAAATTTAATATGCCCCCCCGTCCGAAAAACAATCCTAGTTTTCTATTTCATTTTGTCCATCAAAATTAATACTAATCTCTTATCACTTTTTCTTTTTCTTTCATACTCCTATTTACCAACTTTTTTTATTTTTTTTCCATATTTTTATTAATTATATATTAAAATTCATGTAGTTCAGAAATGAAATTTTTTTTTATAGACGAAAAGAGAGTATCTAAAAGTGAAGTTTATAATCAACTAAAACTAAACTCTCTAACTTAAATTTATTTATTAAAGTAGTATCACGCATATGGGCTTCAAATCAAAATTCTGACTTATCGAAACGGCCCAGCCCATATCTCACTCTAGCTCTCGTCACTGCGACCTTCTCACTACTCTCTCTCTCTATCACTCACTGGGGTTCAGGCTAGGGATTGGTTTCTCCGGAGCTTCCAACCTCAATCAAATAGCTATATGGTATCTCTTCCTTTGTAGCTTTCCATAATTTAATCATTCTTAATATTTCCTCTGCATTCACCAGCTACTTTACACTAATTTCTACTGCATTTTGGTTGATGCACGCCGTGAATTTTCATTTCAGCAACTCTTTTAGCGGTTGATCAATGTCAATGATTGAGGATAGTATCCAGAAATCCACAATCGTCAACTATTGGATTGAATTATAAGTTCTCAGTCTAAAGTTGAATTGAACATGGAAACGAATTCCTTGCTTCTGAGATCTTTTTCTGTGAAACCTAATTCAGAGTATGTTGCATTGAGCTCCTTGCCCTGTCTGACTACTCCTCTTAGAAATAGGAATAGGAAAGCTCTTACTATCAGAGCCAACTCATCATCTGCTGATGCGGATCATAACCTTCAGAGTGAATCGAAGAGCCTCCTCTCTCTGGCTCTGGATGTTCCTAGGGCAATTTGGAAGCAAACTCTGAGGCCTTTGAGTGATTTCGGTTTTGGGGGGAAAAGCGTGTGGGAGGGTGGAGTTGGCTTGTTCCTCATTTCTGGGGCGTTTCTGTTGGCATTTAGCTTGGCTTGGTTGAGGGGGTTTCAGTTGAGATCAAAGTTTAACAAGTACTTGGCTGTTTTCGAGTTCGATCAGGCTTCTGGCATTTGCACCGGAACGCCTGTCAGGATTAGAGGGGTTAATGTTGGCAATGTGGTTCGTGTGAACCCCTCGTTGAGGAATATTGAGGCTATAGTTGAGGTGAGGCTTGTTTTCCACTTGTGGCTTCAATGTGTGTACTGAAAATCACTGAGGTTTTATTGATGTTGATACTTACAGATTGAAGATGATAAAGTAATAATACCAAGGAACTCGGTGGTTGAAGTCAATCAATCCGGCCTTCTTATGGAAACACTCATTGATATCACACCAAAAGATCCCATTCCGGTGCCATCGGTTGGGCCTCTTCATGCTGGTTGTGTTAAAGAGGGTCTTATTGTGTGTGACAGGCAAAAGTTGAAGGGGCGCCAGGGGGTGAGCTTGGATGCATTGGTTGGAATATTTACTCGCATCGGGCGTGAAGTTGAAGGAATAGGTGTGGCGAATACCTATTCCTTGGCTGAGCAGATTGCTGCTGTTGTTGAAGAGGCGAGGCCTTTGCTTACAAAGGTACAGTCCACGTGCTTTTTGTTACCTTACTGTTGCTCTATTATCATCGCAACAGTCAGCTTCTTTTGGCTTGCTTAGTGGCATTTTCACTATTAAAAATTTACAGTGTGCCATCTCAGTTAGATACTACTAGCCAATCTTTTATCTTAGAATTGATAGACTAGTGATACTAATATTTGTGACACTGCAAAAGTAACAAATATCTTGCTCTGAATCTTAAAATATTTTTTTCTATTCTATCTAAATTACATGGAATGTATCTCATGCAAGATCCGGTCTCTGATGTAGTGATTTCTCAGATTCAAGCTCTAGCTGAAGATGTAGAACCTATACTGGCTGAAGTTCATGATAGTGGTTTGCTGAAAGAAGCCAAGAATTTAACCAAAAGCCTTACACGAGCTTCTGAGGATCTGAGGTAGACTTTAGTCTTCAGTTTGGTTTTGAGATGAAGAAGAAATATTATATGTAAAATTACGCAAATACTTTATACATTGAACCATTGATAGTCCAATAGATGTTATTCTTTTTTTATACACCTTGAAGCTGTGTCCAGCTTTTGTTTTAATGAATCGAATCAAAAAGAAAATGATTGCACGTTTCCCTGCGTGTCATTTACTTAACCTAGTCTACAAATCTTTTTGACATAGGTATCCCATGACTTGAAACTATAAGTTGCTTCAAAATTCATGAGATTCTTGCCAAATAATTTATCCTTATAGATGATGTTTATGGCATTGAGGTTTTTCATCATCTGTTCTTTGAAAATCAGCTAATGATGCATAATATGTGGATTATGCAGAAAGGTCCAATCATCAATATTAACTCCAGAGAACACAGAACTAATTCAGAAGTCTATCTACACTCTCATTTTCACACTGAAGAACATTGAGGTATGTTTAACTAGATTCTGTCTTGGTCGCGATGCTTAGAACGTATTATTATTATCATTATACTTTTTGCAAAATTATTGTTTTATTTACCAGCAACCATGTGTGCAGAACATAAGCTCCGATATATTGGGATTTACCGGGGATGAAGCCACAAGAAAGAACTTGAAACTGCTAATTAAGTCTCTCAGCCGGCTTCTATGAAGAATATGCAGCAATTTTCTATACATTGAAAGTAGGGGTGGACTTAATTTGGGCAAGATGTTTTTGATCGAGTGTGATGAAGCTACTCTGTTTCGGGCACTGGATGGTCTCTTTGAAATAGCCAAATTGGTGCATTCCTTACACTCTGTACTCATGATAGATGTTTCCATCTGTGTTCTTTCATGATCGATGTTTGCTCTTGGATGAGATTTACAGCATTCTCTCTCTTAGAGTGGTGATCCAGCCATTGTTTTACACTTAGATCAGATGTTTTGTTTTTAGATTACAAGAAATACAAATATTGGTTACAACTCAATTTCTGCATTGTTCATTTGTTCTAGCTCAGATCTAATGAATACATCATTTTGATATGCATGTTAGTTTTTTCTTTCTGTTTTAGGAATGGAAGTTTCATTCCTCCAATCATTGTTGACGTATTGCTGTGTGTTAATTGTACTCCAGTAAAATGGAAGCTCGTTCATTTCGTCATAAAATAACTATTTTGATTATAACTTCCAATATTCAAGAATTTGACCTATAGATCTAGCTAGGAATTAGTCACTTCAAACAACCTTCCATGGTTATATTGGTATCCAAAGTACGAACGAGACAGATGCTTATTGTCCTAAACCATAGATTTTTACAGCAATTAATCTTTTTATTTAATTCAATTATTGTAAATTAGTTTAATTAAACTTACAGGTTTATGGTCATTGATTGATCTATGTGATTGTTTTTTTTTTTTTTTTTTTTTTTTAATTGCATCATTATGCATCGGTCTCAACAATCATCAAAGCGCATGGGACCCAGCTTATTCCCCTTTTTCTCTTGAAATAATGTTAAACATGACAAATGAAAAATGTTAAACGTGTTAGAGCGCATGCACTAAAATGAGCTAAAATCATAAAACAAGGACATCAAGATCAAGGGCATGTCTCAAATTTAGGTAAAAAGTATATTACAGTTGAAATTGATGGTGTGGAGCTGTTTTACAAATAGAATGTGAAAAATGGAAACTATGCATCCCTCTTCTAAATAAAGTGCTATGTTGCTACAACAATATGTAAGAGCCTATAAACAAGGCAAAACACATTATTAGGTCCTTATACTTTAATCAAAATATTTATTAGGTCCTCGTACAATTTTTTCGTTTTAATAGGTCCTTATACCTTTCTCATAAATTTCATCACATCCTCGTACATTTTTTTCGTTTTAATAGGTCCTTATACTTTGATTATAAATTTTATTAGGTCCTTATAAAAAATTTTATTTTAAGATATTTTTTTACTTTTATTTTAGATAATAATTTATATTTAATTAATTAAATTTAATGAACCTTTTAATTTTATTATTTAACTTATCTTATGATTATAAATATTCAGGGAAACGTATCTTTCAATATAAATATAAATAATCAATTGAAAATTCGGATAGTTATTCTAAAAAAATCTTTGATTTTAATCTTCAATCATCACGGTTAATCTTTTTATTATTGTCTACAACTTATTGAGATTATTGGATAACAAGATGATATTATCTTTATAGACTATGCTAAGTTAAATAATGGAATATTAAAAAGTTCATTAAGTTTAATAAAATTTAGATTATTATCCAAGATAAATGTAAAAAGTCTCTAAAATAAAAGATTGTACAAGGACCTAATGAAAGTTATGATAAAAGTATGAGGACCTACTAAAACGAAAAATCGTACGAGGACCTGATAAAAATATTGTGAAAAGTATAGGGACCTATTAAAACGAAAAAATTGTACAAGGACCTAATTAACATTTTAACTAAAGTATAAGGACCTAAGAATGTGTTTTGCCTATAAACAACAACATGATTACCCAAACATACCGATGCTTTTCTCCCGGTATATTAAAGCCAGCAACTATGACAAGAACACATTGATTATCAGGTCAGCTATCCTTCCCCTTGCTACCTCCTTCAGTAATTTTAGGACCATCATAAGCGGAGAGGAAGAAAGTGCTCTCGTTATTTTGCAGAAACCTACATCAAACACCACCATAGGTAGTAAGGTAAAGTACAGGAAAATCAAATACGGTTTACATCTGAAATACTATAAAAAGTCCCAACTTTGAATTCCAAGTGAATGTTTTACCATGTCTGCATTACTCAAATCAAGTGACCAGAAGAATTGATGTAGAATATTTTGATGATAAGGAATTCTATAGGAATAGATATTGAAAGTGAAACACAAATATATATGATACACGATACGACAATTTTCATTATCAGAAAAAGAAGCAACATGCATAAGCAGTGTGCACGTTGACACGCAAGTCAGTTGCTGCTTGCATTTGCCCATATCACAATAAGCAGGGGTTACAAGAAAACACGCAAGACAGAGAGGAGAAACTATCAAATATTTAGCTTTATTCATCGCACATTATGTTGACAACCTTATTGCAGCACATTGAATTGCAATGTGGATCATAATTATTTTCTTGTCACCATATAAGCACATAAATAGAGCAGTAGAGATGTCATGAAGTCAAACAATAAGATTAACAGCATACTTGAGAAATTCGAGCAATCTCTGCTGCAACCGAATCAAAGTCTCCTCATCTATTTTCACATAAGCCAACAACTCTGGCAATTTCACTGCATATAATAGTACACAAACATACAATCCAAATCAGATACCAAAAGAACAGTCAAAATATGTTTTAAGGAAGGTGAACTCCAAGTCCAACAAGAACATTTTCAGCACAATAAGCATTCCATTAAGGCAAAACAAGAGTATTAATATGATACTAAAATGAAATAATATTTGACAATGATTTGCTAAGTTCTTATTGACAATAAGCATACCAAATAGGCGCAACAAATGTTCAGCTCCATATATAGTTGATGGAGATGTATTATCTGAAACAGCCTCTCGGTACTGTGGGCGCTCCTTTTTGTACAAAAGAATAGTTGGCAATGCTTTGTCAAAATAACATCTTAACCCATTCAAAATTTCTCCAACCACATCAGTCATCCTGCACTCATGCAAACGAAAAGTATAATTAGCCATGTAAAATTGAACATTTCAGGATACAATCTCTCTTTGCTTCCCCTGAGATCTAAACAATGTAACTCCTAAAACATAAAACCATGCAACTAAAGTTAACATATGAGTAGGTGTATTTCCAACTATGCACATATCTATAGCTTAAGATTCTACCTAACAAACAAACTACTTGCAGCTCCAACCTTTTAAGGGTATGGTCAAGAACAGAAAGTCAAACTACTGTGATTTATGGGGGTAAACTAACCAAGAGGATAAAATAAATTCTCGGGAAATGATATTTAGATAATTACCACTCATTGTTGTAACAAATCAACCTGTTAACAAGTGGACTTTCAGAGTCTATTACTGAAAAGAAAGCAAAGTGAAATAAAAAACATTGGGCATGCTTTATAGTAGGAGTATTATATATTAATGCATCTCCTCTGAAGGGAAAGCATGCATTCTCTTCCATCACGACCGTGCAATCTTTATAAGTATCCATCCATCAAACAAAAATAAATGGTCTACAATTAACAAACAGAGTACCAAAGTTTTTTGCTGGGCCATTCATTCACTGAAACTGATGGTTTTTGTCAGCTAATTGAAACTGGATATCAGGAATAACTCATCCATATTTCACTCACAAAGTATAACATGGCAGATAGTTGTTTGCATCAGATGAGAAAACAAACTCACATGCCATCCTTCTTGGACCTGTGTTCAAGATATTTTGTCAATATATCGTCAACATTTGGTGATCTGGGGAGCTTCACAAGCTGCAGCAAAGAAAACGTTTATATGTACGGTTTACTTGCAGTGAGACATATAATACAAAATTCAGGAAGCAGAAACAACATGGGCAGCAATATCCATCAGAAATCAAGGACTAAACCTTAAACATGAATGATTGATGGACATTTGGTGACAGAGGTCTAGAAGAAAAAATCATCAGCATTAGGTAAAAAGCTCATGATTCTTGATAACATTCTTATCTGAATTTGACGTAAGTAAAAAGAGGTCCAATGCTGTAAATTTGATAAAGAAAAAGGGCATAATATTAGGTTTTCATTTCTTTTTAACTGTCCTGGAAAAATAACTGGATATCCTAATTGGTCCACACTTCAGCAATGCTTCCATTGATTGTGTTAGAACATTATTCAAAATTGTTATGAAAAATAGTACTGGATATCCCAAGTTTTCCCTATAATCACACTCACATGTGATACTTCAACTATTTAAGCAAGGATTAGAATGAACAGCAACCCTGGAGTAAGTACTTGCTAATTCATTAGCTGAAGAGAAAAAGAGCAAAAGTATGCATGAACCTTTATGAGTTACTTTTTTTGCTCTCATTAGCATCTGTGCAGTCAGTACCAACTCATTAGCACTTTGTCATTAGCAATGAGTTAGTTTTTCTCTTGTTCTGAAATTTTTACTTAAATTACATAATGTATCCTCTAGCAACAAAGCACAATTACCTTGTTCTGCTGAGTAATAAACTCCCAATCTTCAACTAATCGCTTCTTGAAACTGGGAGGGATTTGAATTTTGATGAGTTTTTCTGTTGCAGGGTTGTCCTAAATGAGAAGACCAAAAACTTGGGAGATCAATACTTAAGGGTAAATGCCGCAAATAACACAACATTTAACATAATCTGCAATTATAACAGCGCTTTTGAATTGTTGCAATTACAACATTTTATTTATTTTTCTGTTATAAAATCCGCAATTTGTTTTGGTGAAATTTGCAAGCTATCAACCAGAGGAGAGTGTAGAACAAACCTCAATCCCTGAATCAGCCTTTCGCTTTTTCCCCTTTGTAGCTGCAAATTCATGACATGGAATAGGTAAATATGTCCAGAATACATTTTTATTGCTATGCGGCTAAATCCCATATTTTTCTTCCTTTAGTTCATTTCATCAAGAGGTTAACTACATCAAATATTGACATAGAGAATACAGTTTTCAACCTAGTTTAGCCTCCACTTGCTTACTCAACTACTGACCAGGATGAAGTCCCATTTTTTGAAGAGTATATGATGGGGGCAAGTGGGAAATTACACACAATGTAGAAATCTGGAAACAGTTACCTGTGGTTTTTGCCTCCTCTTTATCCACTTTAGCATCTACAAAATCCATGAGGAATAGAACTTAAGTCAATACCATATAAAAAAACAGCTCACCAAACATAAAATGTTATCTGATGAAGAAATACAGAGTCAAGAAGAGTCCCTAAGATATTAGCTGATCAAAGACAGAGCCATACCAGCTGAACTTTTTGGTTTTGCTTGACCCGAACGTCCTGATTTAGAATTCTTGTCCACTCCAGCTTTCTTATCAAGGGCCTGTTGCTTCACGATATTCTCTTCGGTGTATTTCATCAGCCGATCCATGCCCACCCATTCATCCCAACTAATTGGCAACATATTGAACATTTAGTTAGTGATACCAAAGAACTACCAGTATCGGCAATGTGAAAAAGTTGCAGCTATTAACATACCAATCATAGGGCCAAAACAAATATATGTTTACCCAAAGAAGATATTTAATTTGATTCCAAAATTCTGAACCACGACTCCACGAGGGAAGAAAGGTAATCTATATAATTGGTAAAACAATGACATTCAATAGCCATGTATTCTATTTACAGAAAACACCCAAACAATTAAAAGTGATCAAGAATTGAATAATTGATATCTATTTGGGTATTTTGTCACTGCATTATAAGAAATTGGTAAATCTATTACACACATATAAAGTGTTCTACAAAGCATACTGAAAGAGAGACTGAGATAGGACCTTCAAGTCTGATAAATAAAGAAGGAAGTGAAGGGATGGGAGCGTGCTCACTTTTTATTCCAACCCTGCACAAGATAATATACCAATTAGAGTATTAGAGTGCATATATATAGTAGTATACCATTTGACAAATAAGACCAGGCAAATATGTTATTGATAGGCTACACAATTAATAGAAAGGGCTTTGTTAAGAAAGTCACAAACACATTGGGTAATGGTCAATCAAAATCAACTAGGAGCAAATAGAGAAAAGTAGGAAATTTAACTTACAAGGTAATGGAGAAAATATCTCCACTCATTCTTCCGGAACTCTGTTTTTTGAACCTTACACGCACAAAAGAGAAACTAATGAAAAATACTGTCATGACTAAAGAAAACTAGAAAATTGCAAAAGATCAAATAATATGTAGCAAAAACCTAGTTGTAGGAAAAAAAACAAAAAAAAAAAGAAAGAAATAAACTGATCCTGAGTAATGTACCAGTAACACATGATTTGAAATGATAGAAGGAACAAAATTAAACCGTCAATTCAAAGATGAGAGCAGGCATGAATTATCTTGCCATTAAATTTGTGACTTCAGGTGCCAAGATAGTGGTTCCTAGATTTTTTTGTCATGGAAGTATTAGGAGCAGAAGACAGTGAATTATGAATATTGCAAGGAAGCACAGTTTCTCGTTCTATCTTTCGTGCTTGAATGATTTTTCTTGTCCCAGTTCTCTGGTTTTAACAGTGGATATTAAACTCATTAAGCCCCATTAGTACGAGCAGACTTGTTTCGAAAAGAAGAGCACAACCAAAGGGGTAATATATTCGAAAAATCAATTTGAATCTTGAAAGGGTGACACCTGAAGGGTAATTATTCAAAACCATTCCCCTAGAAAGTGAGTTAGGGATGCAATTGGGAAAGCAAACACAAAATGGCATTACACAAACAGAATCTCGGATGCAATTATCCTCCATTTATTTTTCCTATCAAGAATTCTGTGTATTTAAATATGCATCTAAGCCCTCCTTATAAGTTTTATCACAACAAGTAGGGGGAGCTTCACATACATCCCAAGAAATCAAATGTAACAGTTATCCTCGCAGAAAAACACATCTAACCCAACTCAGAAACAAGCTCGATATAAAGATGTTGACAACATCCGCAAACTCCATTGATACACAAATTCAAATTTGAAATTATATTCAAGTAACAATTAAAGGAGCTAAGAAATAGCAAATTAATGAGCTCTAATTACAGAAAGTAAGAAAAAAAATGGTGGAATCAGTAAAAACGAAAACCCTAAGAAATCGAATTAGGGAGTACTTTGGCTTCGTAGATGCGGGGGCCGTGGAAGGCGAGAACCTTCTCGCCCTCGGAGAATAGGCTGTTGGACTGAGATTCGGGGGCGTCGGCAGAAGAATTATCGGCGTCGCTGGCGGATCCTCCCTTGGAACTGCTCACCATTATTTAGGTAGGAGAAAAGAAGATGAAAGCAGAGAATGAAGGAAGAGTGTTGGGAATTTCCCACTTCTTTGCCGGTTTCAAATCTGAAAACGGGTGGATACCATTTTTATATAGCGCTTGTTTGTTTCTGCCCAAACCCGTTCCACCAAATGTGGCTTAGCCTTCGACTGTGGTGACTGGTGCGGTCCAATATACTTTAAATTTTAGTAGTACTACAATTATTTATGGGTCTTGAAATGATCTCAGGTACGAGTTTTTTTCATTATTAAACCGTATAATGGTCATACCTTTATTATTTATTTTCATAGATTAGTAAGATTTGATTTGTTTAGTCTTATTTTAATTATTTTTTGCATATATTTAATTTGAGAGGGATATTGATACGGATACAGATATACCAGAGCCCGATGAGGCAACTCCGAGTCATACCGGCGGTAATAAGGAGACGGAGGAGTTAGAGTGTCCACAATAGTGGAGCCGCGGCGGCTCCCTATTGTTGAGGTCTGGGGACGAGGGCAGGCGCGGCCGTGGGGGGTGGACGGGCATGAGCCGCATTTACGGTGAGGTCGCGACGGTGGGTCCAGCGCCGCAGCGCTTACCACGGCTTTTTTTTTGATTTTTTTGGAATTTTCAGATTTTATTTTTATAAATACACCATTTTTTCATCTTTTCACCTTACACACATATGCACCCCTTTTCCAACTCTCTATATTTTTTGTTGTCTCAATATGCAAAGTGGAGATAGTGATTTCCCCGGCCCTGGAGACTCGGGATATGACAACTATCCCCCATCCCAGCCGTGGAGATCCAATCCCCCTCCCCCTCCATCCCAGTCGTGGGCACCGACATCCCCGCCATGGCAACATACACCCCAGTTTCGGGGTCAGTCCTCCTCTCAGAGGAACGTGGGTCATCACCAATCGGCGTTCGGGGATTACCGACCCAACATGGATGCGATCAACTATCCGCATCCTGATACCCCTTCTCACAACTTCCAACCCACCCAATCTCCTCTGTCTGATTTTGATAGATTCACATTGGATCAGATAATGGGTTTTTTATGTCTGGACCTATCGGAGACCCCATCATCCGTCCCTGTACATGAACGCGTGGAGGTGTCGGTTCCCACGAGAGTCATGGGCGCCGGTTGCGGTGGGAAAGGCGGGGGCGGCAGTGGAGGCAACGGAGGGACCGGCAGTGGGAGAGGCGGGGGCGGCGGCGATGGAGATGGTGTGGGGAGCAGCGAGGGCGACGGTGGTGGGTCGTACGTGTACTACTCGACAACGGAGTTCGTTGCTGTGGCAAAGGCCCGGGACGCTGTCACGTCGGATGCCGCAATTGACACGATCAGACCGAACAAGACTTTTGGGCCCGCGTCCTGGTGACCTACAACACCTTCAAGCCGCACAACGCTACTCCGCGTAAACCGGACCAGATCCCCAAAAAGTGGGGGGGGGGGGGAGAATTACTAAAGACGTCAAGAGATTCTCGGTTATATACGAAAACAACCTCCGCACAGCTGAGAGCGGCCGCAGTGAAGCCGACGTAAAGGCATTGTCGCTAGAGATGTATCGAGTTGATGGGTTCCCTAGGTTCAACTACTGTGATGAATTTCCCATTCTCCAGGGTTGTCCAAAATTCAGGGCCATCTGCGAGGAAGAGCGTGGGTGTGGGCCGAAGCGGATAAGACTCGGCGTCGCCGGGAACTACAATAGCAGCAGCGGCTCACGTTCCATCGACCTCAACGAAGAGGTCGATGAGGAGCCCCCCTCCACACTCTCCCTTCGCCGACGTCCCTAAGGCCAACAATCCATTATCCGAGAGGCTAGAGCCTCCCGCGTCTCTGCGGTCGCACTGGATCGCGCACGTTGATGTCTGCCTCGATCTCGATGTTGAACAGGAACTTGGACCTCCAGATGATGAGGCAACTACAGGAGAATGCCAGAGCGTATGAGAGCGCTCATGACCCGGTCACCAAGGGGGTGTACTTCGAACTCATGCAGAGGTTGAGGTAGTAGCTAGGGTTGTCGGGGGCGGCGGGCGGCCATGACGGCGACGACGATGGTGATGGAGAAGATGCAGCGGATTCCGATGATGCCACCGAGTAGGCAATGGCGGTGTTATTTTTTGTGTTTTTAGTAAATTTTCGTTGTATAATTTTTTCGTATCTATAATTCAACGAATATTTGGTTTTAATTTTATTTCTAATTAATTTATATTTTTTATATATTATTTTTAGTCCGATAATTTTTATTCTAAATTGAATTAAAATATACCAACAATTGATAAAATAATGTGATTTATGGCTGTGGCATGTCCACTATGGGGCTGGACAAGTTTTTGTGGCTGTGGAAGAGTTTTTATGGTTGTTCCTTTGGCACCTTCGTGGTTGTGCCACATTATTGTGGACACTCTTACAGCAGGACACCATGGCGGAAGTGTGACAAGAGGAAGGAATAAAGAAGGTCGGACGTCCGAAACAAGTGTCGAAGAAACCCGTCAAGTTTGGGGATTTTGTTTCCCGCTGAAGTTAGTTATTTTAATTATTTTATTGTATTTTTGTTACTTATTGTCTCTGAATCATTTTCATTAAACTATTGAGTCGAGCGTAATTATAAGTTCCATTTCAAGTTTTCTTGTTGGTTCTTTCCCGAAATGATCGAGTCAAACCAAACTTAAGGTCTTTAATAGTCTAGGAATCTGTGCATTGGGAGAAATCAATCAATACATCAAAATTTACCTAAATTTTCCGTATTTTTCCTTTCCTGCATTATTTCCATTGTTCAAAACCCTAGCTAGGGCAAAACGTGGTTGCTTGACGGGGAATCTCCCGCTAACGAACTACTACCCTACCCGCGATCTATCTTCTCCAATCTCTGATACGAGTATCAGATGTTCATTTGTATCTACTACATATTATATATATGTATAGAGTATTTGATAAGAAACAAAAATGAAGAAATAAAAAATGTTTATTATCTCTCCTTAAACTCACGGTTTCTCTATACTTCTAAAATATTGTCGCTCATCTTCCTTGGAAAATGAATAAACCCATTTTATTACTTTGTGGATTTGATATGTGTTAATTCCATATTAATACATAACAATTGATGCTTTCAATTGTTTCCCATCCTCCTACTTATTATTCATTTAAGCCAGCAAAGATTTTCACTCTGTACAAAACATTAATAGTAACAAAAATTGATCAAGAGGTTAATGGGACGCGGACAAGAGGCCATGGGTTGTCAACTTCAAACACCACGACTACTTCTACACAGTTGATTGACACTACACCTCAAATATGGATCGAAGCCTCTCTCTTTAAGAGGGAGGCGACCTTTGGAATTCACAGAGTCAGTAGATTTTAGCCATTTTTTAGTCTTTTCATCTTCTTTCCTATCCTAGGGTAAAAGGAACAATGAGAACATTTTGTATAAGACTTTTGACATATTTGAACCTATTTTGAGTTATTTCTCTCTTTTGGAAGGAAGTTTCATCATTATATATTGGATTAATCCTATGTTAATTTTATCGGTTGCAACCCGATTAGTTCACTGGGTTATCCCGAAGCCTATATTTTCACGGTTAGGATTGAATATGCATAACTCGATAAAATCACAACTCAACCAGCAACGTTGAGTAGGGTTCGCCGTATTGACATCCATATGTACAACCTGATGGCATGCGAGACCCGCAATCTGACTTGGCAGCCTAGCTGACCCGATAGCCTGAATCGACTGGCCCGAATAGCCTGATTTAGTATTCGAGTTATGATTTTACAGCCTCAACCATGTAATTTATCGGGTTGTTTGGATTGACATCCCTTTTTTAGGAGACTGATGAAATATTTAGTTTGATTCTAATACATTAAAAAAATGTTATTAAAATTTTAATTTCACAAAATTCATAAATATCAAAGCTCGATTTGTTCTTTTTTTCTCTATGATTTCAAACAAATTAATAAAACAATAAATGAAGCTTTAACTTTTATGAATTATGTAAAATTAAAATTTTTAATGACATTTTTATTGTATTGGAATCGAACTAAATATATAGTAATTAAAAACCGATATGTTTTGTGCTTCCAACTGATAAATTCTCAAGTTCTCATTTTAATTAAGAGATTTCTTAATTGAATCACTCTCAAACGAGTAATGGTGTAAATAATTGCTATACTATGATATTGCTTAAATTTAGATTTTTTAACGTAGGCTTTTCAAGCATTTATTGAATTTGGGGGTAAACGGATAATGTTGTAAATACGATCAAAACTATGCATTTATATACTCCATATAGACTGTATTCAGTTTCGTATATGCAATAGTAATGAATTTAAGTTTTACATTTAATTATTAGTTGACAATTTCCTAGCTATCCCGATATTCACATTAAATTGTAGTAATAATTAAATATCTACCTATATGCCAAACTTTTTGTTAGTATACTTTTAGTACAGTACTACTCATACCATGAACAATGTTACTCTTTATGAGCACATACAATAATAGATGATCAAGGTTGAAAAACTGGAACCGATTCATGTATTTGACATATGAATACGACATTTTATATGAAGCTAAGTATTTTTTATAAAATAAAAAATCGGAATTAATATTTTAATTTTAATTTTTTGAGTAACTATAAAAAAATGTTTGTAAAGAATGGTGTTTGCATTTTTTTCAGCACCTCATAAAAATAAATATATTATTATAAAGACTAAATTTTATTTGATGTGCTTAATTTTACACTATTTTTAGACTTTAATTTTTTACATTTTCTTTATATTTTTCCTTAAAAGGCTATGTCAGTAATTTTTGCCTTCATTTTAAAAATTATAAGTACTCCCTCTATTTCTTAAAATAGAAACTCTTTTCTTTTTAGTATGTTTTTAAAAATAGAAAATTTTCAATTACGAAATGGACCATACAGTCCACTAACAATAATTTTACATGCTTTTTCTCTTCTTTTCTCTTATTTTATCTATTTTTTCTCATCCACTTTCTTACTTTATCAATTTTACGTTAAAATCTATGTCGTTTAAAAAGTTTCTGCATTTAAGAAACGATGAAGTATTCTATATTACGGAATTTGTTAATTGGTTGATTAATTAAAAAATTTAGGCTAAATGAAGTTGAATTACACTAAGTTTTAAACTCAATTCACTTAATAAAAGTGACTAGTCTTAATTATTAATCTAATCGAACTTTAATTTAGATAAAAGTAGTTAGCTTTAATAAATAATTAGGAAACAGTGCATCACTTTTAAAAGGTTAGGGATATCGCAGTTATAATTTTTTGTAAATGATGACTCCAATTAACTTTTCATTATTTCTTATAAATTTATTTGTAAACTCATATAACTGTTGACATTTGATGTAATTTGTAAAGTGTTTGATCATACACTAAAGTTTAATGTTTTATATACTACTTGTACACGCATGTAATATATGCTACTCATTCTGTCTCATAAAAACAAGAACACTTTCCTTTTCTGATCGTCTTATAAAAATAGCGCATTTTCATTTATGGAAAGTTCGGCCCAACTTATTACCTATATACATCAATTTATTTACAACTTATACGACTATGACCCACCATTAAACAATACAATAATATGAGTTTCACTATCCACTAGCACTATTTTAAGATACTACTCATCTTTTCTCATACACCAATTACGCATTAATTCTAGTGTCATCCCAAATATTCTTATTTTTATGGGATACAGGACTATATAGTACTCCCCACCTCAACTTGTGGACGAGTAGTCCGATGAGTTAGAAGCGAACTAGATTTGATTCCAGACTCGGTTCTAAAACATTGATCAAAAGAATTTGTTCTATTGTTTTACTTATTAATCTTTCCGTCTATAAAAAATAATTTTATTTTACTATTTTGTGCCTTCACGAAAAAAATAGTCTCTCATTCCAATAATGAAATTTTTTTCTAATACATTATCCCTCCTTTTTTCTTTTCTCTTACTTATTTTAGTTCTCTTTCATACTTTATATACTTTTTTTCTTCTCTATTTTACTTTAATTAATTCCCCATTAGGCGGACACAGCAGGAGTATTTGAAATAAATAAAAAAAAAAAACAATCTTTAGCCCCTGCCAAATTAATGTTATTGAAGTCTGAAGATTAAATATTTGGAGATTGAATGGTAGAAGGGCTGAAATGAATTTACAGATGGAAGATCTACTGATGCAAATGAAGAATAATGAGATGGAGTAAGTTACTGACACTGCATGTATATATATAAATAATGCTGTTTTAGTTCTGAAAGTAGTGCCATGCGTGTTTAACATTTTAAAATTGGTTACTTCTATTTGGTAAGTTTGGTGATTAATTCATCTTTTTACTCTTTTTCGTTTCAATTCAATTAAGCAAATATTTATTTTATAAGAATGAAATTATGAAAAAAAATGTCATGGATTGGATGTGTATTTTAATTCATATCGGATGTGATTGATTGCAAAATAATTGATTTTTACATAATTTAAGTTTAAGAAGTCATGGTTAGAGTCTGTAACTTTAGGATTATAGTTTTGAGGTGTTTCGATTCTAATTAGAAATAGTACTTTTATCCATTCATGATTATAAGACCAAGTTTTATTGGGCATTGATATTTAACAAATTTAATGAAAAGTGAATGAAAAAAATAGTGACAGGTTAGTCCTAATTTTATAATAAATATGAATGATATAGACTTAATAGATTATGGGGTTTATTACAAAAAATATTAAAAAAATCAAATATGATATTTCGGTGGATGAACGAAAATAGTAAAATGGGCCGATTATTGGTGGATGAAGAGAGTAATAAAATTTGAGTGACAGAAGTTAATAAAATGTGGAGTCAAATTACCGAAAGTATAAGTGGATAAATAAAATAATTATCCTTCGAAAACTGGAAAAGAAAATAAGAGTATGGGACAATTACTCACAAACATAAAAGTATATACAGTGCAACCCCTACCATAATTTTTTTCTACGTCCGCCACTGCCCGTGTCATCTATAAATGAGACTATTTTTTATGTACGGAGGAAGAAGTAATTAATATATTCTACACCAATATTCCAAGTAAAAGCCATTCAATTAATGGAAAAACAAACCCACATAAATTCTACACCTTGACTTCTTCTATATCTATTCTTATCTTTTGCCAAACTTTAGTCTACAAATAGGAGCAATTAGCAGTTACATGTATCACACACAAAAGAAAACAGTCTTACATCTTTTCAGCACTCGTTCATGGCTTCTAAGATCTTTCATCCCATTTCCTTCATCTTCCTCATTTTCATCCTACTTGCTCCAATTGGCCATGCCAATAGGAGCATCCCAAGTGACAAAAACTCATCACCTTTTGATTTCATCAAGTCATTAAAAGGTTGTCACAAGGGAAACAACACAAAAGAAATCCACGAGCTCAAAGCCTACCTCGAGAAATTCGGTTATCTCAATTATCCAAACAAAACCCATGCCACTGAGGATGATTTCGATGACACCCTAGAATCAGCCATCAAAACCTACCAGAAAAACTTCCACATCAAACCCTCAGGTATCATAGATGACGAAACGATATCGGAAATGACAGCCCCACGATGCGGGGTGCCTGATATTGTTGACGGTACCAACTACATGCAACCTCGTGACAATAAACATGAGGCGAGCTCGAGCAACTTCCACATAGTATCTCACTACAGTTTCTTTCCAGGAAACCCTAGATGGCCTAAAAGCCATCTCACTTATAGATTTGTGTCCAACTATCCCACAAATGCTATTCCCCCAGTGGTAAGTGCCTTCCAAAAGTGGGATGCTGCAACCCACTTTTCCTTTTCACAAGTCCCAACCAATCAATTCTCTGATTTGCTTATAGGGTTCTTTAGAGGTAATCACGGAGATGGAGCCCCTTTTGATGGCCGTGGCGGAACTCTAGCTCATGCATTTTCACCAACAGATGGAAGGTTCCATTACGACGGCGACGAGATGTGGTCCGTTGCGCCAGCTCCGGGTGCTTTTCACCTTGAAACCGTTGCAATTCATGAAATCGGACACCTTTTAGGGCTTGGGCACAGTTCAGTTAATGGAGCAATCATGTTTCCGTCGATCGGAGCTGGACAGACTAAGAACTTGCATCCAGATGACATTGAAGGAATAAGAGTTCTGTACAATAAATGAAATGTTATGTTTAATCCGTCATAGTAAGTATTAATGTTGTGTGTGAAAATAATTTCCCTATGTTGGAATTTGTAATAGTATCTAAGGTTACTCGTTCGCCGAGCAGCCCATGTGTACGTCCTAATAGAGTCGAGCATGATATAAGCTCATTTTCGGGTTTTCTTTGTTGGTTCTTTCCCGAATCGCAAATACGTCAGAACCGTATAGGGTTGCTAGAAGAGTCTATATATACTACCACTTTTATTATTTTCATAATCAAGCATTAATGAAATTCAGTGGAGTATCTTTTAGTTCGAGTTCCATGGCCTGATTGCATAGTCATGTAGATAATCATGTGATAATTAGTGATGGCCAACCCTCTCCAACTAAAATAATCTCATAACTTAATCCTAAATTATATCTTAGTATTATTTTATCTAGCAAATCGAACACCACCTACGTGTTGGATCATAGTTGCTTTAATTTGTGGATGAACTTAATCATATCTTAACAATTTACCTAAATGTGACGGTTCATTTTGGGAACCATAACATTGAATATGCGAAAGGGTGGTTTATGTACTCTTGTTGATCTCAGGTATGCAAGTAATAATAAAATTATATTCTCAAGAAACTAGGGTTTTTAAGAAAATGAATGGTGGAAATTTGGTGATTAGTATTCTACATTATATAGGCGATTAATTCTTACACATAATAGAGGTTGACATTGTTCCAAATTGTAATCAATATTAGATACTACAATAATTCAATTTTCTTTTCTTCATCTCCATTTTGTTGGTGAGACTTTTGAAAAATGATACTAAATTGAATCATATTTGACACGTCATTTTAGTAAAAAATCGAGTTGTTCAATTGCGAGTTCAAATGTTTGGGTCAATGTTTTAAAAACCATTTCAATAAGTGAATCGGCAAAATTATCGTTTCACAATTTAATTTAGTTCAGACCGATTAGACCATCGGCTGGACCAAAATAAAAATGCTCAGTATATAAGATCTCAAATCCCAACTATTTGAAAAACTTTTTATCTATTTGCACATCGAAAATAAAAATGTTCAAGTTGATTTTTTTAGTTCATGCAAAACTACTTCAAAATTTCAAAATGGGTAAAATCCAAACAATTGTGTGTGCGCTTTTTTTAATTCTTTGCATAATAATTTGAATATCACAATTTGTTTATACAATTACAATTTAGTTTTCTACACCACAGGTCCTCGGTATTGAAATCGGCATGGAATTAAATTGATTGGACGGTTTTATGTTTGGTAAATAAATAAAATCAATCGTGGGCCTTAGAATGGGCCGAATATACATTTAATTCATTGTAGAAATCCGACCTTTGTCACTTTCAATTTTTTGGGCCTTAAAGTTTGTCGAATACTAGCGGGCTCTAGTTCGGCTAATTTAAAATTTCAGATGTTTAAGATCGACTTTTGTTATACTCTATAATGTTGTATATGAGCTTTAGGTCAAACTCAACGAGCATAAATAACTGATTGAAGAAGATATCAACGTCTAGTTGGAAATTTAATTTATATATCTCGCATTAAACCTTATATATAACATACATATGATTAATAAATTTGTGTATCGACGACATTTTGATAATCTAGAGGCTACAGTTTAAGATCGTGAGATATTTGAAGAGCACTTATGGACATGGAGTTATTATGATTGAGGGCATATGGTGGTACACAGTTATACAAATGCAGACTAGGCCGAGCAGATAGTATGGGGTCGACATTCGAGTAATTGGCTTTTGCTGAAAATTTGTTCACTTGGAATATCAAGAAATAAAAGGCAGTGAATTCATGTATATTTGGCTAATGAATACAAGTATACAATATTTTGACACATAGAGTTACACTCTCTCCTTCGATCCCAAGTTAGCTAAATCGTTCTTTTCATGTTGCCTCAAGGTAGTTGAGTAGTTCTTTAGTTAAGGATATTTTTAATGCAATTAAATACACTAATTTGTGTTTCTAAATATGCCACTAACACTTTAAAATGAGTCTTTATTATTGGTGTTCTAACAAAAATTAGAGGACGTAAATGAAAGCGTCCTAAAAAGCAAAAAATTAAATTAATTTATCCTTAATTTCATAATTTTTTTTTCTTCCTAAATTATGTTATTCTTTATAATTTTCTAAAATAATTTGCATCTTAATTCTTGTATCATTAAAAAGTAAGTTTTTGTAGTGACACGTCACTACATACATTTAGACTTTTTAACATAGGTTTTTGATGATGCAAAAATCGTTTTTTATCATTAAAAAATAAGTTTATCATAATTTTTTGTATCTCGATTTTTGTTCATTAAAAAATAAGTTTTTGCATCTCGATTTTTTATAATCTAAATGTATGGCATATCATAATATAAATGTAGTGACGTCGCTATATTATGATATGACACACACTTAGATTTTTTAACATGGGTTTTT